>NW_024382200.1:0-47102 GCF_016835505.1 Polypterus senegalus
CGATTTTTTTTCGAATCCGAGCCTAGCAATTGTAAAGCAGGTTACTGACCAGGCTAATTAGCCTAAAATACAAGTGGCTATGACATTAAAAGACCATAACTGAAAAAGCAACTTGTGGTGGTTGTGCCTGAACTTCGTTATTGAATGGCCCAAAAGTGACAAGCAGACTTATAGTTACGCAGTAGTCAGTGATACAATTTTCATAATTTTGGCTCTGTGTGCCACCACAAAGATTTGAAATGAAGCAATCAAGATGTGATTCAAGTATAGACTTGCAGTTTTAATGTAAGGCATTTAACAAAACAGAAAAGACAGCCATTTTATACATGGTGACCCCTGTTTCCTGCAGAGGCATTCACTTTTGGGAAATGTGTTCTTTAAAATTGTGGCATATTAAATAACTAAACAATATCATAATATACCAGAAAAGGCGATATCCCTCCCATAGTGATTACGGCGTACAAGAATCACATGAGACAAAATATCTTTTAGCTTACATTTACTGATGTTTTACGCGTTACAGACGGGAGGCATATGGACAGACTTTATCCAGGTGGGAAATCTGGATCAACACAGTCAGCCATTTCTCCGTCCCCACGCTGGGAGGTTTTTCGACAACTCTTTGTGTCGAGAGCTCAAGGGTCTGGCTACTGTCCAGACCTTTATACTGTTCTTCTTCAACTTGCTGGTCCTTTCTGTCTCCAAACAAGGGCTGAATTCCTCCCCACAAAATACAGAAATATCATAGTGCTTACATGCCGATTCTCATTTCCCAATAAGGAAAGAAGATTTGTGCTGATAGAGGACAGAAATACCTAACCTGTGTTTAAGCTGACTATACAAGCCTCCAGTTGTCTTTGGCTATCTAATCCAGTGCTTGGCAAGCAATTCTAACTGCTGAGCCCTGTGCCACAGTTAACATGCACATGGAATAAAACTCATAACAGTATTGTCAGATATAGTGACATAAAGAAAATGTAGTATAACACCCAACCTTTTCAGGGGCCAAAAGTATTTGGACAAACTAAAAATCATGAATATAACAATCATTTTCAATACTTGGTTCAAAGTCCTTTGCAGTAAATGACTGCCTGAAGTCTGGAGCCATGGCCTTCTTCAAGCCATGGCCTTCTTCAAGTTCAAATACTCTACTGATGCTTTGCCAGTCCTTAACTGGAGCTTTTCTGGTGCTGCTTGTTCGTTGGAACGTTCTGCCTTCAGTTTTGTATTCAGCATGTGCAATGCATGGCCAATTGGGTTGAGGTCATTTGATTGCCTTGGTCATTGCAGAATATTCCACTTGGCCCTGAAAAGTATTTGGTTTGCTGTTACAGTATGTTTTGACACAATGCCCATCTGTACTGTAAAGCATCATCCTATCAGTTTTGCAGAATTTGTGTGAATCTGAGCAGACATTATAGCCCTGCACACTTCAGACATCATTTTGCAACTTTCATCAGTAGTCATATCATCCATAAACATCAGTGACCCACTTCCATTCACAGATGATGTGGTATGCTAGATCATAAGCTGTTCCTTCCCTCTCCATATTCTTCTTATCCATCATTCTGATACATATTGATCTTAATTTCATTTGTCCAAAGCAAACTGTTCCAAACTGGACTGTTTTTAAAATTATTTTGTGGCAAATTCTAATTTGTACTTGAGGATAGCTCAGTGGTCTAAACCTTATGGTATACCCTTTGTATTTATTTTTGTGAAGTCTTTTCTTGATTGTAGACTTTTGTCAATGATAGGACCACCTCTCAGAGAGTTTCTTTGTTTGGCTAAATGTCGTGAACTGTTTTTTCTTCAGCAAGGATAGAATTCTGGGATCATCTAACACAGTTTTCTCCCATGATTGTCCAGGCCTTCTGGTGTTACTGAGCTCAATTGTGCATTCCTTCTCTTTAAGAATGTACCAGATGGTTGATTTAACCACTCCTGGTGTTTCTACTATCTCTTGGATGGGTTTCTGCTTAATGATGACCTGTTGTTACTTGCATAGACAGCTCTTTGGACTTCATATTGAGAGTTCAAAGTGACAGCTTCCAAATGCAAATTCCATACTTGGAATCAACTCCAGACCTTCTACTTCCTTAGTGGTTAATTAAGAAATGAGAGAACTTCTCTCACCTGGCTACGGATGGTGTCACAGTCTAAATACTAATGGACCTAACTGTATGAGGATCAGAAAATGGGCAGACGATGCTTTTGTTGAGTACAGTGTGGCAGTAGGGGCGCTTAGCGCCCTCGACTCTCAGGGATGACTCCAGACACCGAGTAAAAGTCCAAGATTTTTTATTCTTTTTCACCATGCACAAAGCACCTTCCACACTACTGATAAACTATTAAATCACTAACTCCAACACATAAACACCTCCTCCGCCCAGACACTTGCTCCTCTACCTCCAGCTCAGCTCAGTGTCTGGACTGAGGCGTCGCTCCTTTATAGCCCCTGACCCGGAGGTGTTCCTGTCCCAGCAGTCCACAGTTCCTTATTCCTTCCAGGTCAGGGCAATCAATCCACCACTTCAACCCTTCGTTCAGGAGCACGACATTTCCTCCCATCACGTGACCGTGATGTACCCTCGGCCACGGCATCATAAAGCCCATAAGCCCCCCCACAGCGACTCCTGGTGGTCCCCAAGGTATCCAGCAGGGCTGTGTATAAACACTACAAAGTCCATAAGGCCCTGCTGGACCTCGGGGCACGATCCTGCTGTCGGGAGAGCTCCTCCTGGTAGGCTCTGGTGTGGGGACCGGCATAGGAAGCCGGCAGTCCTCCATAACAGTTTTAAATTATTTATCTGTTTCTATAACAGTTTAGCACTGATCGTGCACATCATCTACCAACATCTACCAAAATACTGACACTACAGAAAATGGCTGTGGAACAGCTTGACAGTCAATTGTCCAAATACTTTTAGGTCTCTGAAAAAGGAGGGTTTGGAACATTTATAAAATAGCTCTTCATTCCTAAATGGCTCATACTATACAAGTGTTTCTGTCAAACCCTTTGAATTAATGCTGAAAGCCTACACTTCATTCATGTTATTATTTCTTCATTTCTAATCCATTGTGGTGGCATATTAATTATGAAAATTGTGTTACTGTCCAAATACTTATGGTCTCAGCTGTATTCTACTGGTCACTTAAATTGAGTTGTGAGTCTATATGAATGGTGTCAAGCAGGGACTGGAGAACTGAGGTATGGCTGATTAGGATTGTTTGTTGAAACACAGGGCTACTCTGACCATGACATCCCATCAGTCCATGACATGTGACAGGAACTAGTATAGATGGTCTCTCAGTCTCTCTGTCTCTTTTCTTTCTGCAATTCTCCAGAATGTATATACAGTAGTCTCGCTTATCCTACCTTCAGCTATCCAACATTCTGTATTATCCGACATCCCACTGCAAAAACAAACAAACAAACAAAAAAACGATCAATTGGCAACAAGAACTGCAAGTTGGCAGCATGAGCGTAGTCTATTTTGTGTTGCTCCCGACTCTGCCGAGCTAATTACAGTGGAACTTCGTTTGAGCATAATTCGTTCTGGAAATGTGCTTGCAGTCCAAAGCACTTATACAGTCTATCAATGCGAATTTCCCCATGAGA
Source organism: Polypterus senegalus (assembly GCF_016835505.1). Lineage (NCBI taxonomy): Eukaryota > Metazoa > Chordata > Cladistia > Polypteriformes > Polypteridae > Polypterus > Polypterus senegalus. Next base: position 3,623 of record NW_024382200.1, read on the forward strand.
AATAATGGAAACTCAGATGATTCGTTCCACAACCCAAAACTATTCATATAAAAATGATTAATACAAAATATAAATTAAAAATACATAAAGCAAATTAACCTGCACTTTACCTTTGAAAAGAATCATGGCTGGTGTGAGTGAGTTTCAAAACTCTTGTGGATTCCACCCAACGGACGACACGCGAAGAGCGTCCCAAAGGAATCCAGTCTCCCAGCGCTGTAGCAGTTCGACGTAAAAGCCAATCTGAAAAGATCACAGACATGCTATAAGCACCTGCCATTGATGGTTGATACAAGGAACATTATAAATGTGCACGACAAAGTATTACTTTCCCCCGACCCTGCCTGACTGCTGTGTCTGTGTGTAGGAGAATGGCAGATCCTGCTACATTAAATAACCTCGCTGTTGCTGTTTCATAATAAAGCAGGTGTTGCTAAATGTACTGAGATTCAGCTTTGAGTTTTCTGGGTGCAAGACGGTACTGCACGCACAGCACAAATACACACACGCAGTCACACATGCTGTAGTAAACAGTATACCGCACAGATGTTGACTATATGAGTGACGGAGTTAAGGCTCTAGAAACTGCAATTAATTACATTGAGCAACAAGAAGAAGCTACTGAATCGACATAATGATGCTGCAAAGATGGCGAGACTTCACAGCGAAGAAACGGCACTCGTCAGGAAGGCAGACTATGATCAAAAATGTCTTTAAATCATCACAGGACTGAACGTTTTAAGTACAGTACATACTGTATTTAACGTCAGACGATTCTGTAAATGTAAGTTCATTTTTCAGTTAATTTATTCTGTTGTTTAGTTGTAAAAAATGATTATTAGGTTCAGTAATGTGTAAAATTATACCATAGTTTGACGTTTAATAGGCTTTTTCTAACACCTGCCATTATCCAACATTTTCGCGAGACTATACTGTATATAGGATGAATTTTATAGTGGACTGGCCTCTTATTATTGAGTATTCTGTTGTCAGGTTTTTTAAATTTAACTGATTAGTATTAGTAACATTATAATTTGAAAGCATGAAACATATAATATTGTAACAGTTGAGTAAAACTCATTAAACAAGCATTTTTAGAAACACAGGGTTGTGGTTTTTTGTTTTTGAAACTGCACACTTCATACTAATTGATATTGATAACTGTAGTTTGACCCGCTGTCCATTTTCTCTTCCATCAATTAATATTCTGAGCCATGCAGCTGAATGCTCAAAATTCACTCTTTAAAGAAAAATGCTGAATTACATGATAGACTGCATAGCAGGGTCACATTATTTATTTGAACATGTACCTCAAAAGGTTAAAGAAGGAGGACATGCCATGTTTGCAGATAAGCAGTTCAGCCAAACATCAAAGTGGAGAACGTCACCATCTCGCTACATCACGGCATGTTACACAGTAGCATTCATTTTTCATTTTTAAACTATTTTTTTAAATGACAGAGCTTGTACTCTGTATTTATAATTCTCTGTGTTCTGAAGCTTAAAAGAAATGTATCTACTTGTTTATACCTCTGCCCAGCAAAGGGCTGTGATAAAAAAGGATTGCTTATTTGAGATTCTGAGATAGGTCTCCAAGGAAAGAAATGAGCATCTTCAAAGATGTTATTGGATACAATCCAAAGTGATAAAGTTGCATGTCCTGTGAATCAAAGTGGAACTTGCAGGCTTCAGAGATTTGATTGGCTATGTCTAAGCTATTGGGGAGCATGCTCAGATAATACTGTAGAGATATTCTCTAAGTTAATGTATCATGGGCTGGATGGCTGAGCTGTTATTTCAAGGATTTCTTTAGGCATTCATGCAGGATTTATTGCTGGGTCCTAGCCTTGCTTTTACTCCTGTGTGTGTGAACAACTTAAATATTTGATCTGAGAGGTGTGGATTTTGACTGTAGTTTTAATGATCTTTAGAGACAAATGAATTTTTCAAAGAAAAGAATAATTTTTCTTATTACACTATTTTCACCAACCATGAAAACCTAGCATAAATTTCATACTGTTTGCATTACTTTATGCAGTTCATCCTCATAAACTAAACTGTGAATCACTAAACAATTATTCAGATGAAGGTGAATCAAAGCCTAGTATTCCTTTTAATCTTTCCCTTGCTACCAATGCAATGATAGAGAATGACTCACAGTCCCTCTAAGGTCCTATGCAATTTGCTTTCATTGCAAAAGAAAATCTCATGCTTCTGAAAGTTTGAAGCATGTCCATGCTTATTTTAAGTCACACTAAAAGGGCTTCACCCTGTATACACATTTGTAAGCATCTGTGGACAAGTTAAATATTCCTGAAGACATTGAACTTGTCAGGTTTTCCAGACCCCAAGACACTTCCCTATCTGTGCACTGCACTGAAACTCTATCAATGCAGGCAGGAATTGCTTGTAACCATAGGTTTGCAGCGGCGCTGCGTAATTCGCCGGTTGGCTGATGGTTGATGTGGGGAACAGTCTAACCCGGCCACTAACCCGGCCTCATTACTTATTGTTTGCTGTGTCTTTGTGTATTAAAGTGGTAGCTCCTGTTTGAATAAAGACACTGGCTGTGTCTGTTTGATGAAAATAAAGCTTGGTTTTCCTGAAACCTGTGGACTCAGCATCTTCTCTCGAGTGCAAGACAGCAGCTCAACTGTCACATGGCACCTGAAGTGGGTCTTGCAACCGAGAGATCCTCAACAGGTGTACGAGATGAGGCTCCAGAAGGCACTCCTGTCTTTGCCAATCTCCTGGTGAAGACGGCCCTCGGATGACAGCAGCGCTTTCCTATCCTGTTTTGAACACATGGCAACACTGATGTACTCGGATGAGGATCTGTTTTGGCTCCCTTTTAACTGGGAGGCCTACAGGTCATGCAAATTCTCCCTCCAAAAAGGCTTGATAATTATGACTTCCTGAAGCAACAGATTCGCCTCCGCACAAGCTATGACAACCCATTGTCCAAGGGACATCAGTTTTGGATGTGGCATATTGATCAAGATTGGCATATACAGGGACAGGTCCATGACTTAGGAGACCTGATTCAAAGCTGGTATTGATACAGTCTTGTCAGGGATAAGTGAAACCTTTGTAATAAGATGCTCCGGAGCGATGTCCACTTTGCTGCTGGACCTGACCTGCAGTCCAAGCCACATGTAAACAGAGGGCTATCTTAACTGGCTCTGACTTCAACCAATCATTGCATCACTGTCTGCTGACCATTCATCGAGCTACAGGTCGCAACTCCATCTCCACCTCATCCTTGCCTTTCTTCAGAATGACTCTGCCACCCCTGCCTCAGTTCTCCTGCTCAAGACCAGGCTCCTAAAGTTGCTGACAAAGTTGCTGGGGCACACAGACCAGCTGGGATTGAGCACAGGTTCTTCTGTTGTGATTAACTGGGGATCTGGCTCAGGGTACTGCCTCTACCTACACAGACCATAGACCCATTCTGCCCCAGGTATGCATTTCTCAGGCTTACCTCAGGTTGAAGAAGAAGTTGGTTGGAGGCAAAATCCGGCTCTGTTGGACTCTGTAGTGACCCTCGTAGTCCACTATGACTTACTCAGGCTCATTACCTAACAAATATGGACTGGGTTAACATTCGCTGTGGTTCAGGTGTTAAAGAATATGAGACTATTTTCCTCCCTCTGAAATTTAAGGAAATTTAAGGTTTGGACCACCGTATCGGACACTTCACCCTGGCCTCTTTTATTCGAGAAAGGGAATGGACTTTCCCACGCATCCTAGCCACCTGCAGGGCATCTGAAATTGAGAGGTGGGGTTCCTGCTGACAAAGTCAGTCAAGGAGCTGGCTTAGAGCTACAGGCACAGCAGCTATGGGCCTCGGAGCAACAATGGCTGGAGAAAAGTGGGTGCTGCATCAGGTCCGAGGAAACAGAGACTGATACTCTAACTGTGTTTATGTGCTCCAATGGGCTGACAACAGCTTAGACTTTGCATTTAAATAAGCACATGTCACAAATGACTCCTACTAAATGGAGCAGGAGGACCCGATTTCAAAACAGCACATTTCTTGATTAAGGATGCTTTCTATATTGGGTGATTTCTGATTGCTGATCAAACAGTTGATGGCCCCGAGCAAGCACAGAGAAATGGTTTTAAAATTGCTCACACCATGTCATAGGGGTAATCTTGGCATGTAGAAGACCAGGGATCACATTTTGAAATGTTTTATTAGCTGAATATGGGCTGAGATGTGGAACAGTTTTGCAAGTCTTGTTTGTCCCTAATGTCAAGTTGTTTCTCACCAATGCCTATTTTGGATGTCTCCTTGAGAGGGTTGGGTTAGACATTGCTGGCCCACTTTCAAGAGTAAGAATGGTTACTAGTACATGCTCGTTTTGGTTAATTATGCAGCAAGGTACCCTAAGGTGGCTGCTCATGGAAGGCCAATGCCCAAGCTATTGCTATGGCTATATCAGAAATATTCACCATATTGGAATTCCTTTGTGATTTGTTGATTCGGTTGTTTCACTCCAAGAGTAGATTTCTAAATTGTCCTCTATTGTAGTGGAGCATCAGCATTGTGAACAGGAGGCAGGAAAATGCAAACTTTGCAAATTCAAAAATGGCGATTGAGTCCTAGTGTTGATCCCTTTTGACCCCCATAAATTTCAGGTGAAGTGGCTGGGTTCAGTGGTAGTGGAGGAGCATATGAGTCCTGTAAATTACAAAGTCAGAATACCCAGCTGGTTAAAGCCCATGCAAATCTTACATGTTAATATTTTCAAAGAGTGAAATGAACAACATGAGTTGTTGGCCACGCAGTAGAAGTTTCTCAGACTGAGGTTGTTATTGGTGATGATATGATGGACTGAGTTGCTGTCACTGTTTAAAAGGAAATTTGATGTCTTTTCAGTCATGCCTGGCCAGTCTGAAATTGGTAAACAAAGATCGTAACTGAATATGGCATTAAATACAGATGTGCCTTGTATCGTCCGTGGAAGTGACAAGGAATATATATGATAGGCGAGGAGATGAAAAAGATGCTCAAACTGGGTGTAATTCAGAAGTAAAAGTGAGTGCTAAAGCTCAATTTTTCTGGTTTCAAAGACAGACAGTTCAGTTTAGTTGTGTATAGATTTTAGAGGCACTGAATAATGTTTCCAAGTTTGATGTATCCGATGCAGCGCATTGATGACATGTTGGAGAAACTCAGACAAGCTTCATATATTTCCATCCTGATCTCACAAAGGATACTGGCAGGTACCCTGGAGGTGTCCGTTCAAGAGAAGACAGCATTTCATACCCAGATGAGTTGTTTGAATTCACCAGGCTCCTATTTTGGCTCCATGGTGCATCATTGGCTTTTCAGCAGATGATGAATCAGATTCTGCAACAAAATTCTGAGTATGTTGGGGCATATATCTATGATTTTGTCATTTTCAATAATATGAAGTTGCATCTTGACCATCTGCAAGTGGTGCTTGACAGTTTGATGCTGGCTGGAGTTGATAAGCTAACCCTAAGAATTGTAAATTGGGGATTCATTTGGGATATACTATGGGGAATGGTTTGATTAAACCCGGATGGATAAGGTGGGTAAAGTACTTGCGTATTCACGTCCTGAAATGCAGAAGCAGGTTCTGGTTTCTATGACTCACTGGATATTACAGGCAATTCATTCTTAACTCAATGACCTGACGAAGGGCGAAAAACTCACCATTGTCCAGGGTCCTCACCACAGTCCTGAGGGCCGAGTAGCTGCAGGTTTTGTTCTAACCAGTTTAATTGAAAGCAATTCTTGCCAATAATTTAATTTCATGGCTTGTTAGTGCTTTAACTCTACTATGATCAGGTAATTCTAATATCCTATATTTTCTTCCCCTTTCTAAGTTTATCATCCAAATGATATGAAGGCTAAAATGGATGAGTAATTCCTCAGTGCTTCACTTTTTCTCTTCACTTTCCTTCCAAGTATTTAATTAAACTCAATAGTGCATGATAAATACACACAGATGTAAGTGGTAACAAGCTAAATGGAGAATGCTGGACTCTTTTTGTCTTTTGCATGTTATTGCTAATTAGAGCAATTAAAACCAATAATACAACTATTTAAGACTAAAATAAGCAATAAGGGTTCAAAATTTTAACTAAATGAGACAACTAAGGTGAAACAGAAGTGTTCATTGAGCAGGAAGTGCTTCTTATTAAACTGGTTTAGAGCAACACCTGCAGCCACTGCGGCCCTCCAGGACTGTTGATTGAGGACCCTGGTCTAGACCGAGATTGTGAAAGACCTTGTCTGAATTGAAGGCCTCTTTGTCTTCATTCTCGGTTCTGTGGGATCTGTACTTTCTAATAAATTCATTTTACAGATGGCTGCAAGTCTTTCTTTTTTGAGAGGTTTTCTTTAGTGTTTTCGTGGGGGGAACATCCCTTTTTCTGAAAAAATTATCCCAAGGAAACTTTATTCGAATTTAAAAAGGAATGCTTGCAATTTAAAATGGGCAGTGGTCCCCCCCAATTTTGGGGCAGACCCCAAACCCTAGTAATGGATCACGCCCGCCCCAGTGGCTCACTGGAGAAAGTTTGAACTCCTGACCTTTGGTTGTTTATTGTTTGGCCTTTTTTTTTTGATTTTTTCCCATTTTCCGGGTTGAACACTTGCAGCCCCTGCTCTGGGCCCGGAGAAGTCATTTTGTTCACTTTCGGAACAAAGGTTTTTTGATTACTGATTTTTTGCTGTTTTTGTAAAAAATGGTACCCCCCGTTGACTAAAGCCCCTGATGTGCCTTTTTTGGTCAAAATAAAGCCTGTGACTCAGGTGTTTTCTAATTCTTTTTTCCAAACTGTATAAACTATTTTAAAAAAAACCATTTAGAAAAATTAGATCCAAATAAAAATGAATAGGGAAATTTTTTAATTATTAAACACTAAAGAACAGATTTAGAGGACAGGGGGATATGGAGATGCCCAAGAAAAAGATAAAGGAACATTCCCGATATAAAATTTTTGGGAAAAATTTTTAAAACAGATTTAAGAACGGGCCCATTTGTATTTTTTTTTTTAGGTTTCTATGTACGTACCAAATTTGGAAAATTATAAGGTTTTTTAGTAAAACTATATTGTTACACTTGGTAATTTGATGGCACAAATTTTTTTTCCCTTTTTGGACCCCCACCCTTTCTTTTGAGAAAAATTATATATTAGAAAAAGATTTTCCTGAAAGGGCCCTATATAATCATTGACATCTTATTTTATTTAAATTAAGATAAAAAAAATATTTAAATAGATGGGGGAAACCAGGCAAGGGGGAATAAGTAAAGGACTTTACTAAATGAACAAAAAAGGGAAATTGTTAAAAAAGGTATTCAGGAAATGAACTAACCCTTTTATTCAAGGAAACAGGACTGCCAAAAATGGTTTTTTTTTTTCCCCTTTTTATTCTTTAACCAACCAAGAAAATTTTATAATTAATGGTCCCCCAATTTATATCGAAAGTCCAAAGCGGGAACACTTTCAATCAAAAACAATTGCCTTGATTCATCACAAAAAAAAAAAAAACCCCTAAAACAAAAATAAAATTTAAAAGGTTAAAATTTTAAGGAAAAATGACAAAATGAAAATTTTGAAAACAAAAATTGAAAACAAAAAAAAATTGGAGGGGGTGTTTTAGGTACCCCCCAAAGTCGGAAGGCAGGGGGGTAAAGGATTATATTTGGGTTGAAATGGACAAATGGGACCTCCGGGATTCCTAGGGGGCACTGTTGAGGCTTGGGCAGACCCGGGCACACTGAATGGATAGCTGTTTCCTTTTTGGGTCAGGCATCTTCCCACCCGGTTCAGTAAAAAAGGGGAGGGGGCCCAAGAAAAAGGGATGCCCCAATTTTAAAAGAACATTTTTTCCCCTGTATTTTAGCCCATTCTAATGGTTTTTAATTTAATTTTAAACCTCCATGCTACCATTTTTTTTTGAATTTTTTACTGAAGAGCACTGCATTTTGGGAAAACTGTTTTTTTTAAAATTTTTTTTAAATGAAACTCTTTTTATTACACCACCCTTCATATGTGTATTGTGTCAAATCTGCTGGCCCCCTCTTGAATGTTATTGGGGCAGCACGTCAAAAGCCCCTGGAAGGATGGTAGCATGGGGGACCCTCCCGCCATCAGTGGCAGGGGGTAAAAACCAAGTTGGGGGGACTGAAGATTGGGAGGAAAAAAACAATACAATAAAAAGTTTATTTTTGAAAGCCCAAAATCACGGGAAAGTCTTTGGCTTTAAAGGCCCCCCTTGACCCCCCCAGCCTTGACTTTTGAAAGAAAAGGAAAACCAAAAAAACCGGGAAAATGGAAAAAACCTTTTGGGAAAAGGAGAAAGAACCCTTTTCAGGTAGGTTAAAAGTGGTGTCAAAAAAGGGGTAAATACAAGAACAGAACAACCTTAATACAAAAAAAATAAAATTTTTAGAAGTAAGGACAGAATTTAATAGATATATTATATTAATAAAAGGGCCCCTCACTGACTGCCCTGACTGACTCACTGACTCATCACTAATTCCCCAACTTCCCTTAGGTGAAGGCTGAAATTTGGCAGGTTTTTTCCCTTTTAACTTCCTTAAAAGCTGGGCAGGTTTCATTTAATGCAAATGGTCAAACCGGGTATTTTTTCCATTTACTTTTGGGGTTACTGAAAGCCGGGGGGGGTGGAGTTTGGGTGAATCATCCCCTTCCAAATTTTTAGGGAAAACCAAAAAGAACAAAAGGGAAGAAAAAATGCATTTATAATTAAAAAGGCAAAAACAATTAGAAGTGGGAGTGACATAAAAAACCATATTCAGTGGTCACGTGAACGGCAAAAGGAGAAAAAAAGAAAATTTCCGAGTGCTGAAAAAAAACTGAATTGCCCAACCAAAGACAAACCACCCCGGGCCCAATAGTAGAGGCTTCCCCCAGAGTGATTTCCAGGTTGTTTCCCCCGAGAGGATCCCTTTGATTATTTTACCCCTCCCCCTTGGGGGAGCGATGAAAAATATGGGGTTAACGAAAGACAGATAAAATTAAACTTTATGAATAATGTATATTTTATTGCGATCAATGATTTTTTTATAAAACCATACTAAATTTTTTATTACATAAACGGTAAAAAAAAAGGGGGGGGGTAACTTTTGGGGCAAAAGGCAAAAGCAAATAGCCGGGCTTGATGTACTGTAGTGCAGTAAACCCTGACTGAATTATCACATTAAAAATATTTCTTTTCAAGTTCTATTTAGCCCAAATTTACCCAAAATCCGCCCAAATTATTATAACCAGCCTGTTATCATTTTATATACTGTATTTTGATTTGGGCCCCGGGTTTGGGGCAACACAAACCAGATCCCCATAACCCTCTTCGCCCCTTTTGGAACCCCCGGGAAACCCAGCGGAGTGCTTTTTGGCGGGCTAACCGATGCCGAAAAAAGGGATTCTGAACACAGGCCTTTTAAAAAACCGGGGGGATGGATATGTTTATGACATTGCCGGAAACCCCTTGTGTCCTTTTGGAGCTAATGGGCTGTAATTACAAATTTAATCTAAGCGCACATAACAAAACATCAAGATAACTGAAAACCTAAATGCAATGAAAAGATAAGAAAGCAAAGAGTTAAAGAAGAATCGACATTTTAGCAAAAATTTTTTTTCCCGTAAAATCAAAAAGGGATTTCAAGTGAACTACTTTTATGGGAGACAAAAGGCACCAGAACTTCCCCCCTTTCCTTTGCCAAGTAATCTTTGAAAAAATCCCCCGGGTTTCCCAAAACAACTTTGCTGAAAAACTGAGAGCACTGTGCACTGAGTTCCCGCTTTGGTAAAGAAGAAAAAAAAATTTTGAGGTTTCCAACCCTTTTTCCAGATGGGGGAAACGCACCGAGATTAGAAGGGAGACTAGTGTAAAGGGAATAAGGAAAATCCATACTGAATGGGCCCCCACAGGTATTCATCCTCCCCAATGCCCAAACCCGCCCACATGTTTCAACCCCGTGCATGTTTTAGCACAACGGGGGAAGCCTTTTCAGTGATGAAGACAACAAACAGCCCCAATCCCACTGATGGGCACCCCTCCATCCTGGGAATTTCCCCCAAGAACCTCCCCCCAAACGAAACAACTTGTTGCCAAAAAAATGCCAGGCCCAGCCTGATAAAATGAAAAGAGCACAGACAACTGAATGATTTGATTTTTTTTGTGAAAAAAAAAATTTTATTTATTTTGGTTTTGACAGTTCATATCTGAATTTGTAATTTTTACGGATAATTTTTTTTGGAAAAAAAATTTTGGGATATTTAAATTTAAGTTTATTTTTATATAAATTACAAAAAGTAAAGAAAGAATGTTTTTTCTTTTAAGTTTTCTTTATTTCAACTTTTCGAGGTGTGGCAGGGAAAAGAATGGGGGATTTTTTTTTTCCAAAGTTTAAATTTTTTCAAAATCAATTTTTCCCCCAAAGGTTCCTTTGGCAGCTAAAACCCCGGGGGCGGGTTTCCCCCGTTGGGGGGCTTGAAGTCTTCAACCGGGATGGTCTTCAGAGTGTTACACTGTTTTGAATGTTTTTTAAACCAAATGACGCCCCTTTTTGGACATTTTTAGTTTAGGAAAAAGGAAAATCACCGGACTGAGGTCAGGGGAATAAGGGTGGGGAAAACCCCGGGAAAGTGTTTTTTTTAATTGTCTTTTTTGCTCAATTGTAGGTTTTTTTGGACCATTTTTCCCAAAAACCTTTGATTTAAATGTTCGTCTAAATTTTTATGAAAGGTAAATCGGGTTTAAATTTAATTTTACTCAAATTTTTAAATTTAAAAAGGGTTGATCTCACAAGAGTGTTCAACCCCTTCGAAGTTTTCATTGGCGTTGAAGCCTCCTGAAAACTTGAGCTCGGGGTAAAAGAATGTTTTCATAGGCCTGTTTTAACTTTTTAAAAGTAACCCCATTCTCCAAGCTTAACACAAATTTAATGGCACAACATTTTCAAATTCCCCCTTTTTCCATTTTGGGTTTTTCAACCAAAAAAACAACTTCGCAAAAAGCAGTCAAAAATCAAAATTAATCTGGAAAGGGGTTGAAACCGCCTGAGTTTGGGGGATGAAAAAGTTTCATTGGGACAAACGGGGAAAATATCATGTTGCCAGTCTCATTACTTTTCTGCCACACCTTTTTTAATTTAACAGGATATATTTTTGGGAGCAAAATTTGTTATTTTAAAGGGTTTTAGTTGATTTATTCCGAATAATATTCTTCAATAAATAAAATTTTTTATTTAAAATTTAAAAAATTGAACAGATACATAGTTCATAATATCCACCAGACAAGTAAAAGCGGAGTCATTATTTTTAAAACACGAAGACTGATGCAAAACCCGCCCCCAAAAATTTAGGGAAAGGGTAATAAATTAGATTTAAAAAGTTTTCATTTTTTTCCTTCATGGATTTTGGACCCCACAACAGGTCGCACCCCAAAAACTTATATTTGTTTTTAAAATATTCCAGAATACCAGGGAAAAGGGGGAATATTTTAAAGAAATAGAAAAGAAAAGGAAAAAATTTTAAAATAACGTAAAATGGTTGAATGAAATTGTTTTGTCAGATAAAGGTGTTGTTTTCCAAACTATCTATATATATATATATTTCATCTTTTTATATATATTTGTTCTCCCCTATCTATCATCTATCTATCTATTCATCTATTTTTTATCTATCTATCTACTTCCATTATTTCATATATTTGTTCTCATAATATTTTTATATATATATATTCCCATCTATTTTCTATATTATATATACCCCTTTGGGGGGAGAAGTGTGTGTTAAAGGGAAAAAGAAAGAAAAGGGAAAATTTTGTAAGGAAAAGTTGTCGTAATTGTTTTGTCACTTTATGAGGTCCCCCGAAAATATATAGCAAAATACCAAGGCCTTTGGGGGGCATGTTTAAAGTAGTTATAAAAGAAAAAAAATTTTAAAAAAAAGTAAATGTTGTCAAATAATTGTTTTTTGTTTTGGGGAGCGAAAGGGGGTTGGGAGCTGCATCAGAAGTAACCAGCCTGACACGCCCCCTTTTTTCTGTTTTTCACATTGATTCTTCCATTATATAACACACACACACACACATACACATACATAAAAATACAACATATATATATATAAATATATATTAAAATTTTCTTCAAACTACATATTTAAAAATTAAATACAATATATATATATATATATATATATATATTACCATCCATCATATATATAAAAACATACATAAACACACAAATTATATATTGTGTTGTATTTTTTATGTGTGTGTGTGTGTTTTTACACACATATACTTGTGTGTATGTTTTTTGTGCTATATGTGTGTTAGGTTTTGGGCATGGTGCAAGGGAAAAAAAAATAAATTATTTTCTATAAATTATTAAACAGAAAAAAAAATTAAGTTTTTAAAATAATAAATTTAAATTACATTTTCTATGTGAACGTCAAATTTTTGCCTCTGAAAGTGCCTTTTCCGGGATTTAAAGAAAAATTTGTTTTGTGTCCTCTCGGTTAAAGGAAAAGCTTTGGTTTGGGGGTAAAGGAAAAAGGGGAAAAAAAGGGTGTTTTTTTTTTTTTAAAAATAGAGAATGTGTTGTGCGAGTTTCCTTTTTGGGGGGTAGTGGGTCTTTGGGAACTGGTGAGCGCCCCCCCATTAATCTGGAGGGATCGTCCTCCCCCCTTGGGCCCCCCTTTAAACCCACTGGGACTCAAAAGAACGGGGAAAAGAAAGTGTGAATCGCCTTAATATTATTTTGCTGGGTAGAAAAAGGGTCCCGTGTTTGCATTTTCGGGGTATGGGGGGGGATGAAAAAAATTAAAAATGCTCCTGACTTAAAAGGGAGAAGCACGCCGCCCAAAAGGCCCGGGAAGCTTTGGACGCCCTTTCCGACTTTTCTGGGGAGACCGTTTTTCAACCGTTCTGATATAAAAAGTCTCACCTCTTTTTGGGGGTCATTCATATATAATTTTTATAGCAAAAACCCCTCCCGCGAAAGAGTTAAAGAAATAATGAAAAGAAAAGGGAAAAATTTTAATAAAACGAATAGATTGACATTGTCTGAGGTTGGTATATATATCCGAAAAAGTCCTCGCCTTTTACTTTTACCCCTCATTTAATCATGGGTAGTGGGGAAAATTTTAAAAAGGAAGGAATTTTTTACCAAAACAATTATTGATGGAATATTTATTATAAAGCTTGAATTGGTGATCTGTTTTCGTTTAACCTATATTTTTTTTATACTTTTCTCAAACCAAGGGGGGAGGTAAATGAATGGGGTCGCTGATCAATGTAATCGTGTACCTCATCATTTAAAAGCTCCCCTTTTTAATGCAAAGTGTGATTTGCATTATTTTTTTTCTATGGGGCACATGCCGCTTCTCAGCTTCTTGTGCTAAAAAAAAGGAAAAATTTTAAAAAAAACGTAACCGATTTAATGTGACCTTTTGTAAGTAGCCTGGAGGTTTAGGGGGAGAAACTCTAGGATCTGTGTATTAACTGTGGTTTTTGTGAGTTTTGGGGGCATTGGGTTGCTGAAGCGGCGGCCCTGGAGCTCAGCTCAGAACAAAAAGAGATGAATGGGGGGGAGATAGACGCTTCAACCCCCCTTAACGTCAATCCCCCAAAAAAACACAGCCCGAATTTGCATAAACACCCCTTCACCTAAATTTTAACTTAGTTACAAAGTGATCAAACTCCTTTTTTCCCGGCCCCTCTCATTAAACTTGTATCCCTGTACCTGTGGGATGTGAAACCCCAGCGTAGCCTGTCTATGAACTTAATTTAAAGTTTAGGTTTTACACCTTGTTTTTTTCCGAAGTAGCACCATGAATATGGGTATATGTCACTTCCTTTTATTGTTTGTTTGCCTTCTCAATTATATAATCATGTTTTCTAAGCATTTTTTGAGGTCTTCCTGGTTTTCACACACGCGTTGATAGTCAGTTCACGGATTACGTGAGGCGTGATGTGTCACAAACTCCGCCCCCCCCGCCCTTCCAGCTCAACTCCATTACAGTTAATGGAGAAAAAAACCTTCAGTTATGACCATTAGGCATAGAATTTAAATGAAACCTGCCCAACCTTTGTAAGTAAGCTGTAAGGAATGAGCCTGCCAAATTTCAGCCTTCTACCTACACGGGAAGTTGGAGAATTAGTGAGAGTGGTGAGTGGGAGTGAGTGAGTGAGTGAGGAGGAGTGAGGGCTTTGTTTATTAGTATATATATATATATATATATATCTTGTCACACACGCGCATGGGAGAGCTAAAAGGGCTTTTAGTGAAGAGTTCGGAGGCATGCCGGGTGTGGCAGGCACTGACTCTTTTCTCCCTTGCCTGTAGACCATCCCGGGATTTCACCGGATCCCCGCATCACTCGGACGAGAAATGGGTGGGCCACACCAGCCCCAGCCCCTCATGTCACCTCCCTCGAGCCAATGGGGGAAAGACCCGTCCAGATCCATAACCCTCATTTTCCGCCCCCTTTAAACCTGCCCTTTTCCTTTGTTTTTTAGTCTTTTTTTTGACTCTTGTATGCACTTGTGCTCTGTATTTTTAAGAAAACGATTTTTTGCAGCCAGGATACCTATACGGGTGGCTGCCCCAACTCTTTATCTGTAAACCGTTCTTGTGACGTGGCGGTCAGCAGGAGGGAGGCCCCGGGGAGGGAAGGACCTAATCCCCCCCGGTGGGGCGCACGGGGAGTATTCAGCGGGGGGGTCCCCGGGTTGGCGTGCCCGGTGGTGGCCCCGGGGCACTCAAAACCCACCCATCTGGGGGGTAGGGTGTGGGGGGGGGCTCACAAAATTGGGCTGCCCTGGGGGGAAAGGGACCAGTATGCCTCTTGGGGGAGTGCCTGCCTCCCCCGAAACCAAAGCCCCATTTCACCTGGGGGTCCCCCAGACTGGCAGGTGAATAAAAAAAAAACATGGAGGTTGCCCCAAAGGGCCAACCAACAAAACAACCTGGTCCTTTGGGGGCAATGGTGGGGCTTGGCTGGGCCTTTTAAAAAACCCCCCCTACAAAATAGACAGGTACAATTCCCGGGAAAGCGCCCCCTGGGTTTCACCCGGGTTTGGGGGGGGGTTTTAAAAACATGGCTGACTCATGAGCTTTGGGGCGAAGGGGGCGGCCTCCCCTCTGGGGGAGCAGAACCGCCCCGTCAAACTCAGCCGGGGCCCCCCAAGCCCACCCCCCACCCTGTACAACCAGTTTGTATTACGCCCCGGCCCCTGGAAAGAAACCGCGGGAAAGGAGGAATCAGGTGGGGGGTGAGGAGGGGGGTTTTTGGGCCAATCCGCTGGGGGCCCACATTGGGTGGTGATGAAGGGCCCCAAAACCACAGGTTTGTTCGACCCAGCAACTTTTCCCAATTGTTGCCCCCATGAAAACCGCAAATGGCAAAATTTTTAAGACCGGTATCCCTGTTCCAGGGAGACATCCGTGGTACAGGTCCCCCGCGACACGGGGGGCGTTAGAACCACCGTACCCCTCCTGATCCTCCACCCCGGGGTGATATAGGGGGACTGGTCAAAAATCAAAAGGGGTAGACAATACCCCCCCGGGAAGGGCCTTTTTATGGCGGAGATAACCCGTTTTCCCCGCCCCACGCCGGAATCAGCCTGCAGAGAGAGACGGGGGCGCCCGCCGGGGGGCAACCCCCCGGCCGCCGCGGCAAACCCGTATCCCCCACGGCGGGGAGCGGGGGGAAAACCCCATTGAGGTCCGCTGACCCTCTCCCGTGTTGGGGTTCCTTTTAAAAAACGCCGCGCGATCCCTAAAGTTTGAAAAAAAATGCAGTGGTCCTTGTCAATGGCCAGGATAATCAGTGGCCAGGGGGCCCTACTTTGTCGATAAGCCCCCCCACCGGTACAGAACGGGGGCGGGAGCGAGGTTCTGCTATGCCGATTTCCGGGGCAGGTCTGTGACCCCCCCCACCCCCTAGGGGGGCCACCTGGGCACCAAAAACTCTGGAGCGGACGCCCCGTTTTACGGGCCGGGAATTAATGGGAGGTTGTTTTTGCCCCCCCCGGAGGTTTATAAAACCCTGGAGGCCCGGTTTCCCTTTTCCTATTCCATGATTGCGCCCTTTCCCCGGTGGGCGACCGGGGGGCCCCGACCCTCACCCCGGGCCCCAAAGTACTTTTTGTCCTCTGGATTACCCCCAAAACCCCCGGTTTTTCCCGCTCCCACCCTAAACCCATCCACGGGAATTACTGGGGGTTTTACGGGGGGATTAAAGAAGTCTTAAAGACCGGGGGCCCCCCTTCACCGGTTAAGGAGATCCATTACTGAAAATAAAGATTTAAAGACCCGGTATCATCCTCAAACCGGGGAATTGTAGGGGTTTTAACAAACCTCAAAAAATTTTCCGGTAAGGTTTAGCGAGGTGGAAGGAAGGGGACACTCCTCCCCTGCCTTTTTCCCATGGGGAAGCCCCACAACCTCCACGGGTTCTCCCTTTGAACTATTTAGGGGCCCCCCGGGGTATTAGATATTTTAAAGAAGGCTGGAAGAAGGGGCCCTTTTCCCTCCACAAACATATTGGTATATCGAGTTCGGATAGATTTAAAAGATTGCCTGTCCTTGTCACATGGAGGAGGCTCGCCACGGCCCGGTACAAAACCCGCGAGGGCCTTTTGGGGAGTTCCCCCCCGAGATGGGGGCCCTTCCTGTGCCATTTCCCCATAAAATTGCCCCACTGGCGGGGGCCCCCAGGTTAAGGAAGGGGGACTGGTGACTATTTGGGGAAACCCCAATCCGGGCCAAAGGAGCGGGTTTATTAAACCCTGCAAACCATGGAAGGACAGGGACCCCGTTTCCCCCGGCCAGCCGGGCCCCTCTTCGCCCCACACCGACCAACCCGCCGGACTTAATGCAGCGGCGGAGCAAAAAATTATCCGACGTCAGGGCAGGGGAACCGAAGGACCTCTCTGTTTAGCACAACATTGTGCAGAGCCGGGTTGTTGTCCGAGAACGCCCGGGCCCTTTCCGAGGCAAAAAAAGGTGAAGTGGAGTTTTTGGTCAACGATGTGGAGGGGTGATTGAGGAAAGTTATGGGGCCCTGGTCCAGCCCCCCTTGTGCTGGGGTGCCTGCGGGTTTAGGTTCTGCAAGCTTCCCGGGTTAATCAATCTCCCCCTTTGATGTTATCCAATGCCCGCCGGGGGGGGACCTCCCCGAGGTTTTGACAGGCTCAATAACCCCCCCCTTGTGAAAGGGGCTGGGGTTTTTTTTAACGGGCTCCCAAGGTAAAACCGCGTTTTTGCGAACCCGGAGATTCCGGTCTTCCATTTGGGTTACAGGGCCCCGCAACCCTTTTACCCCGGTGGACAAAGTGCTGCCCCTTTAACTTTACATTCCTACCCGGATGCGTGGTTTTTAACCCTGGAAGGGAAAACCCGCTTCCAAACAAAACTTGGGAGGCGGCCCGGGTTAATCCCCGGAAGCCTCCGTTAAGGGGAAAAAATTTGGCCCTGGTGGGTGGGGGCCGTAAGGGCCCAAATGCTCCCCAAAATTTATGCCATTCAAACCCCGTCCGCGAACCCGGCAGTCCAACCTTTCGGGGTTTGCCGGCACCGGTTTGTACCCGGTTTTGGGGGCGGCCCTTTTAAATGATTTAACAAAAAAAAGGGGCCCCAACATTGGGTATGGACGAAAAAAAAGGGCTGCTTTGGTGACTTAAAAAGGCCCCAACACCGTTTTGATGGCACCTAACTTTTTTGCCTTTCACCCCCCAGGGGGGACGCCCGAAAACCTGGGCGCCGGGTTTAGCCCAAAGCCAAAAGGTGGAGACCCCATCATGTTCCTGAGCCGGAAACGTTGGACCGGGGGCCAGGTATCTCTGGGGGGAGGCCCGGAAAAGGGCATTTGTGAGGTAAACCTGTTGGGGGAATTCACCCACGGACCTTCACCTTTCAGTGGGTGGCCCCCCGGGGGTGAACCGGGTCCCCCCTGGTTTTTGACCCCCAGCCGGTTTTGCCGTTCCCCCCGGGGCCTCCAGGCTGATGCTCTTTCGGGGTTAACCCCTTAGAACCCCCCCCCGGGGGCTGGGCTAAAGGGGGGTTTCCAAAGGCGGGGGGGCAGCAAAAAGGGTTGAGGAAGGCGTTGGAGGCTCCGGGGGCAGGTCATGACTCTTTTTTTCCCTTGCCTGTGCCTCCCCCGGGGGTTTCACCGGTCTACATCACTCCGGACTGAGCCAAGGAACCCCACACCAGCTCCAGTCCCTCTGGTACCCCCTCGACCAATGGTAAGACCACGTGCCGATCCAACACCCACTTTCCGCTCCCCTTTAAAAGCCCTTTTTTTGCTTGTCTTTTTTGACTGGTTGTATACCGTGCTCGTTTTCTAAAAAACGACTTTTTAAAAAAGGGGTACCACAATATACGGTGGCTGCCCCAACTTTTTCCAAAATTCTGTTTTGTGACAATATATAGATATATATTTTGTTAGAGAATCCCGGGGAGGGGGAAGTAGGTTTTTAAAAGGGCAAAAAAAAAAGGAAAATTTTAAAAAAAAAACTTTGTTAAAGTAATTGTTTTATTGAATGATTTTATATTATTATATATATTTTCCTCATCTATATATATATATACCCGCTGTGGGGGAATATGTGTTAAAAAAGGAAAAAGAAAAAAAAGGAAACATTTTAAAATAATGTAACATGATTGTCAAAGTAATTTTTTTTGTATTTGGGGCAGCGTCAAAGGTTTTCTTGGGGTGAAAAATAAGCCTGAAGCCCTTTTAAAGTTTTCACAGCTTGGATTGTTCTCAAAAAAACCCCAAAAACAACAACCAAATTTAAAAAAATAATACAAAAACACACAAATTTATACATGTGTATGTATGATGTATGTTTTTATTATGCTTATTATTTTTTTTTGGGGAAAATAACTTTAAAACTTTGTTATGTTTGTATTTTATATGTGTGTGTATAGGTTTTACTGGTGAAGGAAAAATAATAAATTATAGTCTATAAGTTATTTAAAAAGTAAACATTAACGTTTTTAAAAACAGGTACGAAAATTACATTTTCATGGAACATTCAAATTTGGCCTCTGGTAATGTCTACCGGGGTTTAAAAAAAATTTTTTGTTCCTCTCGTTTGCAAAAAGGGGTTTGGGATAAAAAAAAAAAGGGTGTAAAAAAAGGGAAAAGGGCCCTTTTTTTTAATAGTATAGAGATTGTTCGCGGTATATCCCCTTTTGGGACAGCCCGGGGGGTCTTTGTAGATGGTGAGCGCCCTGTTTAAATGGCTGTGTCATTCAGTCCTCCCCCTTGCTGCTTCATAATCCAGGGGACCCTAATGGATCCAAAAAAAAGTGAAGCCTTAAAATTTTTTTTCCCGGGGAAAAAAAAAGGGGCCCCGTGTTTGCCCGGGGGCATAGCGGGGGAGGATAAAAAAAATTGTACTCACTTTGACCCGGGGGCAGCCGGCCTCAAAGGCGGCAAGCGCGCCGCTGGCTGCTCGATTTTGCTGGGGGAACCACAGTTTTGGAACACTTTTCAGATTCAAAACCCCGCCTTTTGAGGTCATTCATATATATATATAAAAACCCCCCCAGAAAAGTAGTTTTAAAGAAGAGAAAAAAAAAGGAAACATTTTTAAAAACAAATGATTGACATTTTATTTTTTAGGCTATATGTGTGTGTATGGGTTTTACGGGGCCAAGGGAAAAATAAAAAATTATAGTCTAAAAGTTATTCAGTAAAACATTAACGTTTTAAGAAGTACAGGACATTGAAATTACATTTTCTGTGAACATTCAAATTTGTGCCTCTGGTAATTTTTACCCGGCTTTTAAAAAAAATTGTTTTTGTCCTTTTGGAAAAGGAAAAAGGCTTTGGTTTGGGAAAAAAGGAAAAAGGTGAAAAAGAAAGGAAAGTTCCTTTTCATATAGTAAAAATCCCAAAGGTTTAAAAAAGGGAGAATATTTTTTAAAGAAGCAATAAAAAGAAAAGGAAACATTTTGAAAATAACAACCTGATTGTCAATGTAATTGTTTTGTCATGGGGAGTTTTGGGGTTTTTAAAATAAAAAATTATATATATATATATATATATATATATATATATATATATATAAACACAAAAATAAACATATATATATATAATATTTTAAAAAAAATATATAATAATATATTTAATATATACACAAAATATATACACACATAATACCAACAAAATTTATATAAAGAAATAATATATATATATATATATAAAATACAAAAAAATATATAAGATATATATAATATACAAAATTTCAATATATACACACACTATTTGATATGATTTTTTTTAAAAACGGTTATCCCCCGGGGTAAAACAAATCAAATCATTCAGTTTTTTTTGTCATATGTTTTTTAGGCGGGGCCCGCATTTTTTTTTCCACAAGTTCCCTTTTTTTTGGGAGGTTCTGTGGGAGATTCTCGGGAATTCGGTGCTCATCGGGGGGACCCTGTGTCGTTTTGTTAGTTTTTATCTGAGAAGAGTTTTCCACAGATAGGGAAAAACCC
Source organism: Polypterus senegalus (assembly GCF_016835505.1). NCBI lineage: Eukaryota > Metazoa > Chordata > Cladistia > Polypteriformes > Polypteridae > Polypterus > Polypterus senegalus. Next base: position 24,151 of record NW_024382200.1, read on the forward strand.
TAAAAGGTTCAGGCATGTGACGGATTTTTTTGTTCTTAAAAGTCACCAGCGCCAAATCACCCAAAAACAAACAAAAAGTGTTCCCCCGGCGCTAACGGGGGATCTTTTTTTGGGTTTTCCAGCGCCTTATCCGCTTTAATAAAAAAATAATACAGTATATAAAATGCCCGTGGGGATAAAAATTCCCCGGCCGGATGGGGCCCGCGGCCCCTTGAGTTTGACATATGGACTAAATAGAACTTAAAAGAAATTTTTTTCTGTGATCAAAATTAGATAGAGTTGGCAAAACCAGCCTGCATCCCAATGAGTCATCCTCCTCCTTTCTTTTTTGTTCATCTAATGAATACACTGGAGGCTTTACCAAAAAAATCATTATTTAATAAAAAATCCCTTTTTCGGGGAATAGAGCGGGGTATATATATTTATATATATATACCCTATCCAGGGAAGTAGTGTTTAAAAAGGTAGAAAAAAAAAAAGGGGAAAATTTTTAAAAAAAAGTAAAGACTTTCAAATACAGTATTTGTTTTGTGAGTTTCTGGTGTTGGCCCCTCAAAGGGTTTGATTATCATTTTTTTCAATCAGGTTCGATTTAGGATGTGTTGTGTTGGGGTTAATTCCGTGGGTTTTTCAATCGAAAAATGAAGGTTTCATTCATCGATTCGTTTCCCATCAATAAACAGCTCGTTTTTCTTTATCTGAGACCTAAACCCCTGCAGGGTTTTTTTTCCTGTCTTTCCTTTAGCGGACATTGACTTTTTCCACCGGGGCTTTTTTTTACAGGCTGCATTTATGAATATTTTTCAGGCCCTTTTTTTTTTGCCCTTTTTAAATTTTGAATTGTTTTTTTTCAGCTCTTGGGAACTGTTGTTTTTTCTGGCACTGCGCCGTTCCGTGAGCCCGGGTAGCATCGGGGTTTCCCCCCTGTGTTTGGGGCCATCTGCTATGTCCCTAGCTTTATTTAATTTTTTAGTCCTGGGACTTAAAACTTTCTTTTCCAGTTTGCTTTTAGTTTGTCCAAAACCACCTTGACCATCTATCTTCCTCTAAAGCACAGTCCTTAACCCGTAATATTTTGGGGTTTTCATTGATTCCGCCGGGCGATATGGGGGGCCCAAAATTTCAAACGCCACGGGAGCCCGTTATGAACTTAATTTAAAGTGTAGGTTTACACGGCTTTTTTTCGGGCAGAACCATCAATATGGTTGTTTTGTACCGCCGCTTTTATTGTTTGCTGCCTTTTCAATTATTGTTTTCTTCGGGTTTTTAGGTCTTCCTGATTTTCTTGTTGGGGTGATTCCGGGGGGGGTGGATGTCCCTAAACTCCCCCCCCAGGGATTGAAACCATTCCATTACAGTAAATGGAGAAAAACTGTTCCAGTTATAATTCGCGAAATTTTGAAAAAACCTGCCCAACTTTTGTAGGAAGCTGTAAGGAATGAAAAGCCCAAATTTGCCCCTTTCCCCCCCACGGGGAAATTGGAGAATTAGGGTGGTCGTAAGTCAGTGAGTGAGTGGGGAGTGAGGAGGGCTTTTGCCTTTATTAGTATAGATATATTTTGTGCGTGTGTGTTATTAGAATTTTATTTTATATGTTGGATATGTATATATATATGTTTTATTGTGTGTGTGTGTTATAATAATTATATATATGACACAACACTCATCACCCAAAAAGTGAAAACAATTACATTAAATATGTTACGTTATTTTCAAAAAACTTTCCCCTTTTTTTTCTTACTTTAACACACTATCCCGCCGTATATTATACAATATACCCCGTCAAAAACCCAAATGACAAACCCGGGCCAATAGAAGAGGTTTACCAGCGCCAAGCCCCAGGTTATTTTTGGAGGGGTACACTGAGATGTATGCCTGATTCCCCAAAAATTTGGGAAAAACGTGTCGGATTCTTTGCATTATTTCAGAAAACTATTTCAATATATATAACATTATATATACACACATAAAATATTCAGGCTTTCCCGTTTTATTTACCCCATCCCCGGTTTGGGATGAAAAAATATGGGGGTTAAGAAAAACGTCCCCCTTGAAGTTTATGAATTGGATATTTTTTTTCGCCATCAATGATTGTTTTGGTAAACCCTCAGTGTAATCATTAGATGAACGGGAAAAAGTAAGGGGAGGGGGGGGTTTTGGGCCCCAGGCAAAACCCTAAAGCAGAAGTGATTAGGCCCCTCGACGAATTTTCTCAAATTGAAAAAAAAAATTTTTTCAAGTTTTTTTTTAAAAATATCTTTGTTAATGTAACCTTATTTTTACTTTTTATGGTGAAGAAAAAAATTTTGCAACGATGCCCATTTAACTTAATTCCCAAAGACATTTCTGTCAACTAAATAAAAATTCCTTTTATTTAAAATTTAAATAGAACTTGAACAGATCGTAGTTCATAATATCCACACAGACTTGCAGCGGAGAGCGAGAGTCATCCGTTTAACAACAACGTATTGCACTGATCTAAATAGCCTGTCCATTTAATTATTTAGGAATGGATGAATAAAGTAATATTTTGTACAAATAATGTTTCTCTTTTTTCTTCCTTGATGGATTCCAAATACGAACCTAATTGCAAGAAATAATGATTAATCAAATCCTTGATGACAGTAACACTCATGCGGTAAAAAATATTACTTTGACAATCATGTTAGTTATTTTTAAAATGTTTCCTTTTCTTAGCACAAGCAATGGGAAACTTCGATGCATGTACTCCATAATCGTTAAAAATAACACATTTAATCTCACTTTCAATTCCAAGCAAGGGAACTTTGTAATGCATGATTTCTGTATATGATTACATTGATGCAGACATCAGAGCTACAAAATGTTAAATTTGGAATAAAACGCTCCTAGGACTGATCGGGGGAAAAAATTTCATTTTAAAGACTACCTGACGGAAGACTTAATAAAAGCATGGTTTTTTGCACACTGAAAGCAAAAAACAGATGCATTACAGAAAGTGGACTTTGTGGCTCTTCCGGGATCATTGGGCTCCTTTACCGTTAGTAATTCTAATTACATAATTACAAAATGTTCAATGATCACACTGTTTTAGCCTAATGTACAAAATAAATTTGCTAAGTTTTCTCAGAGTTTAGGTGAAGCTGGTCAAATTACCTTTTATTTTTTTGCCTTAGTTTTTTAAGAAGAAAACTGCACTTTTATATTGAAATTTTTTTTTTATTATTTAAAGACAATACCATTCTGAAAATGTACTTAAAGTACTTAAAATACCACTTTATTTTAAGTCTGGCCAATTTAAGCCAGCGGATATTTTTGTTTCTATTTTGAATTGAAATGCGTTTAAAGCATTTTTTCAGAAATTAAAAGAGCTTGAGTTTAAAATATTCATGTCCATGTCTATTATTTGATTCTTGCCACCAAAACCCTTTTAAAAAAAAAAAAAACATTTGATTTAGGAACCATGTGATTACATACATTCCAGGTTGAAACAGTGCTGGGCCAGCCAATCCGATGAAAGGATCCTCTTTCCCATGATTCCTGTGATCCTCCATCAGGGATGACTTTACCATAGGCAGGCAAACAACTTGCGGGTGGGGTGCACCAATTGCCCATTTGAGTACGAGAACAGAAACAGAATAGGTGGCGTTGGGATTAATTATAACTATCATGTTACTTATGTTTTACTGCTAAGACTAACAACAGAGATGCAGTATGTACAGTTAATCAGCAGCTCTAGTCAGGATATGCTAAACTGAAGTTTGAGTCTTCAGCCGGGGTTTTAAAGGCAGAGACCGGGGCATCTCTTATAGAAGCAGGAAACCATTCCACAGTTTAGGGTTTAACGCTCGACCTCCACTGTTATTTTATTAATCTGGAACTAAACAGACTGGCCGAGATCTTAATTGCGCATCAGGTCTGAAAGCTCAGAAAATGTAAGCGGACCGGCCATTAATGCTTTATATTTTAAAAGGGGGTTTTAGAAATCCCCTATCAAAAGGGTGTAAGGATTTAAAATGGAGTTATGTGTTCATATTTTCTTGTTCTTGTAATAATTCTTGCAGCCGATTTTGGATTAACTGGGACTGATTGAGAACAGTTTGAAACCAATAACACGCATTGCAGTAGTCAATCCTACTAGAGATAAATGCAGATTAATTTCTCAGAATCCTATTTATTTAGAAAGCGCCTAATTTCCAACATTTTAAGAGGGAAGAAAATGTTTTGGACAACTTTGTAATATGTGCTTTAAATGACTTTCTAGAATCAAAGATAACTCCTAGATTGGGCTGATTCAGTAAAATTAATTGGATTCCAACTGAGTTAAATGATGACAAAATATTGCTGTGATCAGCGTCATTCCCTAACAATTAACATCTCTTTTATCTGTATTTAAAGACAAGTAGTTATCATTCATCCCCTTTAATTCGTTTACACAACTAATTAAAGACAACATCGGAGAAACTTCATTTGATTTAAATAAAAGGTATAATGAGTGTCATCTGCATATGAGTGAAAATTAACATTATGGAATCAACAAGCAGGTTAGGTGCCAGACTCATTTTTAAAAGAACCCACAGACCTAAGCCTGGGAGGATGTTTTATGAGTGAACTTTTTAAATGGACTGTTGCTTGATTGTTTTTTTGTTTTTTAAATTTTCATTCTTTTAATGTCCTGATTTTATGAAGGGGCTGGGTTTTGGTTTTATGAATGGATTGTAGTGCTTTTTTTCGATTTTAGTGCAGTGTAACAATGTGGACTTGAGCAAACAGTTGCACTAGTTTGGGTGAAAGGTGGAGCCTTCCATCAAATGGAGGCTTAAAGGAGGGGGGTATTGGTATAGCAGGTCCGCAGATTAGAAAAGGTGGTGTTTTTTAAAAAATGACAACTTAGCCAGCTCGATTTCTGTGTGTCTCGTGTTTTCCAACTGTGGGAGCTTAGTGATAATTGGGTGAGATGCACAGCACGTGAGGTGTGATCTGTCTCCCAAATTTCTTCATTGGCTTCCTTCTGTGTGTGACTGGGACACTACACATGAGGCAATAAGGGGTGAGCTGGTGAGAAGATCTGAGAACTGGGAAAAAAGATCAGCAGGAGAGAGAAGGAGCCAGAGGTTGACAGACGGGATGGAAGAACAGGCAGGAAGACAGAAGAGAGCTGGTGCAAGAACAAGCACAAGCGGAAAGAGGGATGGCAGGCAGCTGTGAGCGAGCCCTCACAGGAGTGGGTGGCCATCACTCAGAGCTGTAGAGAATGGCTTCAGCTGGAGCAGGAGTGACCAGGTGGTGCAAGTGACTTTCCTCATAAGTCTGGGAAGGCAGCAGGAGTGGAGTAATTGGATGGTGAGCCTTACTAGTTAAGCATTATTCCCAAATATCATGAGCAACTGATAGACACATCTCGCATAAGCGTTACTCAGTTTACTGTATAGGCATGTCTTACATAAGCATCAGGCCTTAGCATTACCTTTGCAATGGTATAGACACACTTCTGCTAGCCTCATAATCACATGTCATAAGAAATGTTTTCTAGAGCCCAGGTGTTGATGTTCTTGACAGTGATACAAGCAGTGATGTTGAGGAGCCTCTCATCAGCAGAGATGCCAGTGAATATTTCTTCAGGCAGTGAATGTGATCCTGAGGAATCAAAAGTGACCTAGCATTTGGGTTTCTGTTGACCTGCCTCAAACAAACCAACACTACCTTGTTTTGATCTTCTGGGGCAGCAAGTAATAAAAATGAATGTTAACAGCCAAAATGCACATGAAGTTATTTCTTGATGATGACATGATTGAAAAAATTGTTGCATGCTGAACAGTGACGTACACCTAAGCAGTTTTTTGGCTGGAGCAAGAAAGTCTGTATCTCCAATTTTAGTCTGTTTTCACTGGATGTTGGTTAGTTTCAGAATTGATTTTAAAATTTTACCGCTGGTTTTAAATCAATACATGGTATACTCCCACCTGTTTATCTAGATTGTGTGTTATACACCAGCCATCAATCTACCAGTCAGTTGTCTCTTGTTGTTTCTCATACTAAGTGCAAAACTAGGGGATAGAACTTTTGCAGCTGCTGGACCTCCTTGGAAATCTTTACGCTATTACATTAAAGAGTCACCTTCAATCGAACTGTTTAAAAACTAGATTGAAGACACATTTCTACTCTTTCTGGACCTTCAATGATACTGATAGTTCCTTCCTCTTAGTGATTTTTTTGTTTCAATTTACTGCTGGTTTGTATTATAATTTACTGAATTTTATTCTATTTTTTATGTTTATGTTTATTGTAAAGCATTTTGGCTACAGCATTTTGTTGTTTTAAATGCTCTATAAATAAATCAATGCTGATGTTGACAAAGACATACCATTTTACTCGTGTACCACGTGCCCTGGTGTAAGGCAGCGACCATAATTTTACAAAGAAAATGCCCGTGTACAATGTGCATTGTGATTGGATAGGAAGCGTTTAGAGAGAGACAGAGAGACGAGAGAGAGAGAGAGTGCAAGTAGCTGCGAGCCAAGCAGAAGAAGTAAACATTACAGAATTACGTTTCCTTGTGTATGAGCACCTGATTTTCTAATGCTAATTTGAGAAAAATGTACATGGTACATGCATAAATCGTATTTGACTGTATATATGGTATGTGCATCATCATCATCATCATTATTACTATTATTATTATTATTAGTAGTAGTAGTAATATTAGTAGTAGTAGTAGTAGTATACCTTACACTTCACTTTACATTTCAGTTTTTATAGTTTAAGTAGAAAGATGAGATTTTTTAAAATGTCATGTTTGAAGCCAAGAAAACAAACCTCTTTACATGTTTGTTTTCAAGTAATGTAATGCTAAGGAGGTTAATAAACATCATGAAAATAAGCAACAGTCATACAAATGTCACTGAGAACAACAGACTCATTGTACTGTAGCCACATGACAAAACCTCAATAAAACATTTGTTTGTCATATGACCAATGAGTGACTTCTGTTTGTTCTTCTATATCTGGCTGGGTGGCCATATCAAAGTATCACAGCACTTGCTAGCCAGTGAAATAGTGCTTTGTGGGAAGGCTCTTATTCCAATTTGCAAGGATTGGAGATGCTCAAAAGAATACGCCACAAGACATCTGAAAGATTGCCAACAAGTTGTCACATTTCCTAAATTAAAGCGTTTTGTTGTCTAGAGACATGCATTCTCTGCTCACCATCAGAACCATGGACTGAAAATCTGCAAAGCTTGACATCTGGCACTGACCTCTTGCTCTTGTGAAATGTACCTGGAGCTTACATGGCCAGAGCTGCCATAGATTGGCATTGAGTCATGTAAAGAAATGAACCCCAAGTCCTTAAGTGTAATTGGATTTTAAACAGCAGCAATATAACAGTTATGTTCATCAGCACCTGTAATTGCCAGTTGGCTATGCTGCTTGTTAGATGCAAATTGATTCTGTCATCCATCCTTAAGTCTTTCATTTGCTGGCCCCTAGTGCCTCTTTCCACAAGACCATGCCCAACCATATGTAGCTGCTATCTTCTAGGAATGTTTATAATATTGGCCTGGAGTCGATGAACTTTTCTGTGATACAGAATACATAGGATGTTCTAGGTCTTCAAATAAATCTGCTCCACAATCTAAGACACCACCTACCTAGGGTAGTGTTGCACAATGCCTAGTTTGGTGTACTAAAAAATTTTATGCCTATTTAATTTTGCAGGCTATAGTATGATGCATCTTGTATAGTAATTAGAGTGCTCCTGAGATTTAGGCTTCACTTATGTAATAATACTGATTAAATTCAAATATATAACCTGTATATAACTGTTAAACCACAAAATACATTGAATACATTTCATGTTTTCAGCTGAAAGCTTGGACTTGTGGGATTGCAATATTAATACAGAAGTAAAGTGAAAAACATTCCATCATTCTGATCTCTGCTGTATGAATTTCTAGAAAGATTTTTTGTATTTTAAAGTAGAGATATCACGGGGAAAAGGAATGGCCCTGTCCCATTTAGACATAGGATACTTTGTCTGGTGATGTTATGTTTTTAGCCACAATTTCTTTCCTGGCATATGTTCATTTCTTTGTTATTTCTATTGTTTTTGAGTTATTTTTGTTTTGATCACATGTTCTGTTATTTTTTCATAAATTAATTTTTTTTCCTGATCTTTTCATGTTTGCTATGGGTTTTTGATTATATGGATTTCTCCCAAAATGAAGGTAATTTTGCACAATTCCATCATCATCCTGGGTGGTGTTTAGTCTTGATGAAAAAATAGTTTGACTTCTGCTTTTGATCCCTGCATGTTTTTTGACTACCCTTAATTTTATCATCCATCTCTTTCAAAATCTTGTCTCTTTTTCAGCCTGCATGTTTCATGTATTTTTGTCAATACTGCTGTGTTTTAATTATTGTTTAGTATTTATGTATTGTGTGTTTATGCTGTTTATTTACGTTCTTTTTGTTATATGGGTAGAACCCCAAGAGGCAGGGGCACCATTATGTCACTGTTGATGGACTCTCCTCTGCCATTATATTTTACATTGAAGTGCATTCATTGGGTTAGTATGTAACGGCCATCCCTTACCCAACCGCAGCTACACCCTTCAAGACCTGTGGCCTGGATAAAATTACTGAGGCTAATCAATCAATATTAAGCTGAACCTCTAACAAATAAAATTTTCCCACACATCGTGGTTTAAACATAAGTACAAAAGCAAATATATAAAAAAAGGTGGATAAATATATTAAATGAAGCAATAACAAAAATGCTAATTTCACACATTGAAAATAAGTATATATATAGATATGTAAATTCCTCCACAGAGCAACAACGAGACAACACCATACAGTATATACATTAACAAACCCTCCCTTGACCCAGTAACATATAACAAACACAAAACACAAATAACAATGAATGAATATGGAAAATGCCAATGATAGTGAACTTGAGTCAAAGTATACAACTGTTCTGAGTACAGGCGACTGGTCAACAGATAAGTGATGTGTTTGAATTTCCGGAAAAATGGAAGGACCTCACCGTGAATCCTCAGCGTGTGGTGGATAATGTAGTCCAACCCCAGGCCACTGGTGATGATTGAATTGAAATAAGTCTGGCAGAATGAAAAACAAACTGGTACAAAGCGCAATGGGGAAAAACAGCAAGTGAAGTTGGTTCGTTGTTGTAAAATGTAATCTCCGTCTTTCTCTCCTCCTCTGTTCCCTCCTAATTGTTTATATAGTAATGAGCCGTGAATTGATTGATTGTAAATAGGTACTTTCCATCTTGGGCTGCGGCCTCCTTTTCCATCATCCGTCCCCTGTATTTACGGGCGACATTCACTGACGCACACATTATAAACAGCAAAGCGGGATGATGGAAGCAAAACACACTCAGTTCAAACATTGAAAACACTATTACTATGTACAGTAGCCCCGTTTAAAAGTGGAGTCTAGAGTTACCATCAATATTCTGTTAGATTTGCTGGTTTCTATGGATTTTGGTTCTGATTATGGATTTTATCTTTGATTTATGTATTAGGACTTATCTGCCTTGGATTGCCTTTTTTAAACCATATCCTTTTGCCTTATTTTTTTCTTTTTTACCTTTCCTTACTATTTTTGTTCTTCCTTTGTTTATCATAAATAAATCTTTAATTTATAAAGATTTTTTGTTGGTCTATGTCTATTCAAACCAAAAAGTCATGATAATCCTCTGCCCTGAAGGGCATTTTTGTTTATTTTGAATTTTTAAAAACCTGATCCCCACTATGGGTCTGTGCAAGACTTTGAAGCCAGCATTTTGAGTTTGATTGTGGCTGCCTGAGGTGAGGCCTTATTCTGAGGCTAACCAATGTGATCCTGGTCAGGTTTTCATTTATTATGAGGTCTGTTCACCCCTTTTTCACTATCTTCTGTACTGCTTATAACTAGCAGGTGAGTTGAGTGCAGTTTTTACATTAATGGACGTTGGTATAAGTTTATTAGGTAAAGAGAAACTGCACAACATATTATTCCATCCATCCATCCATCCTCTTCCACTTATCCAGGTGGTCCAGGGCAGCAGCTTAAGCAGAGAGGCCCAGACTTCCCTCTCCCGGCCACTTCTTCAGCTCTTCTGGGAGAATCCCAAGCGTTCCCAGGCCAGCCAGGCATAGTCCTCAGCGTGTCCTGGGTCTCCCGGCCTCCCGGTTGGACGTGCCGAACACCTCACCAGGGAAGCGTCCAGGAGGCATCCTGATCAGATGCCCGAGCCACCTCATCTGACTCTCCGATGCGGAGGAGCGGCTCTACTCTGAGCCCCTCCTGGATGACTGAGCTTCTCACCCTATCTTTGGGAAAGCCCAGACACCCTGCGGAGAAAACTCATTTCAGCTGCTTGTATTCGCGATCTCGTTCTTTCGGTCACTACAAATAGCTCATGACCATAGGTGGGGGTAGGAGTGTAGATCGACTGGTAAATTGAGAGCTTTGCCTTCGGCTCAGCTCCTTTTCACCACGACAGAACTATGCAACATATTAAATATCCAAGTCATTCTCACTGTAGGGAGTGTAAAGTGTGTCATATGTAGCATGTAAGTTGATAAAAAAATCTTCTTTTGTAATGTTAAACAATCAAACTAGTTTTCTACCCCCGGAGTCTCATTGATGAGGATAGTAATATTTGGCGGGTTTATGGCTGAATTGCTTTTAATATAACTCTATACAGGACATTGTAAAGCTATCCCTGTAGGAAGGCCATAAACTGCCTAGCTGGTTGAAGCTGGTCTGGAGGGCTGAAATTGGCTATTACAATTCACCATTCTGTTCCTCAACACCCCATTGGTCCAGGATTGGATGAACAAAAACCTCAAATAACCTCTCTGCATTCCTCTCTATAATATTTCTCTTTTCCCCAAAGCAAAACAATGATAAATATAAAACAACAACAAATAAGACTTAAGAACAATATAGTTAATTAGATACAGCCAAATTCATCAATCCATGTATCTTTATGTACGCTTTTCTAGTAAGGACATTGAGCTCAATCTACCTGCAAAAATGCATACATGAAATACTGCTTTTTCAAAAAGCACACATTCTAAACACATATAAACTAACAACATACAGCCTAACAGCAAGAGTGAAAGAAACCCACATGAAAATTGTACATGGACTCCTTACTCTTAGGTATCATCACATTGCCACCCTCACACTCTTATATAACATTTTATTTATCAAGTACATAAAGGAACTTTAGGAATGAAGAAAAAATCCAAGTATGCTGTCTGTATTTGTTCATTATATGATTCGTCCTTCTTATAATGTCCTCCCGAAAGAACAAGAATTTAAAGATGAGGCAAAACCTCATGTGAGTCAAAAACCTTCAAGTTTATAAATGTATATACAGTAGTTGTGAATTTTAAGAGGTACCCTTGAACTGTTCCTGAACCCAAATCACAACAAAATACACAAAAGTATGAACTAATAACGGGTTTTGTTTTAGGAGGTTCAACACGGGGAAAGAGTATAAAAGTACAGCAAAGGGAAAACACAAAGAACCAAGGCTCCATGGGGCATACCTGCACATTTTGTCCCTGACTACGCATTGAATGGTGGTCCACTTCCCCTCTAACCTTCTCATCAATGCTCATTCTGTAACTCCTGATCTCTCTTCTATCTGCCAGCTGTGCCCTTGCCTCCTAACTCCAGGTTCACCAGTTATATTGCGGAAGGAGATGTTTTGCCTTCACAGTGACAGCTTCTGGTTCACAGCAAGAATCAGTTCCAAATGATAAAAAGGCAAGATCAAACAAATAACAAAAAACAGGTCAAAGCCAGAAGTCTAAATACTAAAAACCAAGCCTTACTTTCTAATCAAAAATCATTCTTGAAAAACACACAAACCCTGACTCCCAAAACAGTAATAGAATAACTAATCACACTGTAATGTTTTGTTTTATATTCAACTTGGACACCAGCACTGTGAATACAGGCCACCAAGTGTACTATTCAGCAACAGTATCTGGTAATTTAACAAGTCTTTGAATGCCAAAGCATCCAAGAAGATATTTTTTTGCCTTTTTAAAAATGAAGGAACCTTGGAATTTCTTAGTACCCGGGGGCAGGCAGGCGCCGTTGACTCCTGTCAATAATGGAAAATCCACTACATCCACTGAACAGGATCATTCCAGACAGAGGAGCAGCTTCAGCGACAGACTGCTGTCACTGTCCTGCCCCACTGACAGACTGAGGAGATGTCCTCCCTCACACTATCGACTTTTTCAACCCACCGGGGAAACGTTAATATTATACAAAAATGATTGTCTGTCTGTTATACCTTCAATGTTATCACTTTAATTTAATATTGTTTTTTTATCAGTATGCTCTGCTGGAGTATGTGAATTTCCCCTTGGGATTAATAAAGTATCTATCTATCTATCTATCTATCTATCTATTCTATCTATCTATCTATCTATCTATCTATCTATCTATCTATCTATCTATCTACCTGTATTTTGGTACCATCATTGAACCATGGAACAGTAACATAATGAATAAATTGCTCACAATTACTTACACTCAACAATGTACAAGAAAGACCAAACAGCTTTGCATTTTTGTCCATCTCAAGGAACTTGAATGTTAAGTGAATTTGTGGATGTAATTAATGACAAACAATGAGTGAACCCCAATGAATTCCCCTTAGCCTTGGGTTTGGTGAAATCATGGAACTGTTTTGGGAACTTACGAATTTAATGAATGCATTGAAGTCAATGGGCAAGGAAAAACTGAATTAGTTTTTAGTGGATTATAATGGGACAGTGGTCTTTTAAGTGTCCTGACAGCTGGGGAAATGTCCCCAACTATGCTGGACTGATTCTTGTGCCAAAAGTTGATGTGAGTTGTGAGGAGCAGTTGCTACTGGAGAAAAAATTAATATAATTAACATCAGAACAGTAACATTTTTAGAGAAAAAATAATTCATTAAGGGTTGCACTCCACAGTTTCAATTGCGGTACTCACCTCCCTCAAACCAAAAATACAATTTCTTTTTTTCCCCAGCAATTTGCTCAATCACTCCCACTGCTCCCAAATGCAGAACAGGTAAGTGGGTATGTCCACTCCTTCCTGTTTGCATCAGCTGTAGACCACTCTGGGTAATACTATTTACATTTCGGCTCAGATACACACAGACCCACAAAGATATTACAAAGATACAAATACACCACATTTTTCAGTTACCTTTAGGCGGTTGTGTTTAAAACATATGCTCAATTTTACACAAATGTTTAGCCCTTTAAATTAGGATAGATAGATAGATAGATAGAAGATAGATAGATAGATAGATAGATAGATAGATTACATAATTTAATAATACTCTCTGTAGTGTAGATATGATCTGTGCCCCTGTGGTTTGTCTACAATTAAGATCAGACAGGTTCCTTTTCCCCAGTACCCTAGGGGGGCCCAAATTAAGTTGAAAAAGGGGACCTCAACAGTGTCCTTTGGCTTAGCAAAGAAGTCCTTAGAGTTAAGATTTTTGAACAGCCTTGCATTGTTTCTAGTAAGGGCTCAAGGCATTGCTACCCTCCATTAATTATGTATATATCTTGCTTTTTCCATTTGATTCTATGGTAAAATATTTTTATGCTTGCACACCTTTTTTTTAAACTCAAAATGGGGGGGAGAGGAGAGGCAATTCAGTTAACACTGACACCACATGGCCTTTAACAGATACTTCTATAAATTTTTTGACTGTTTAAATATAATCAAGGACACCCACCCTGGGATGGATTAATGCAGTAATGGGTGTGGGATCTTTTTCACATTCTGGTCAGAATGAAGAGTTTTATATTTATGAACAAGGTTCATAAATTGATGAAAATCTACACATTAACACTTCACTTTTTCCGTTGTCGAAACATCCCCAGACTTGCTTTTACAAAAAACCCCAGACATGCTTGTTTAATATGCAAAATAATGCAATTTATTTTTAATATAATGATAATGAAGATGGATATATGCAAATACATACATATTGTGGTAAGCCACCCCCTGTACACAGCAGACACAACACCAAATGTAAAGCACACCGTTATTATGCTTTCAGTCTTACATGACACCTCATAATGCCCTAATCAGCCAACTCAGTCCCTTCTTTCCTTTAGTCTCTCTATGCTTCTGCCTTTTACGCCTCTTCCCCCAAAACCGCTCTTCTTCCCCCCCCAACCCCGGCTCTTCTCTGGGTGAGGCACCCTTTTTGATAACAACCCGGATGTGCTCCAGGTGCTCTGGGCGTTCGGTGGCACTTCCTGGTTGGTGAAGTGCCGCATGAACACCTGGAAGCACTCGGGGTGTCCCTGGAATTCCTTCCGGCAGCACTTCCAAGTGTGGCGGGGTGCTGCCACCCGGGATTCCATAACGTCCGGCCCTGGTGGTGCATGGGTCTCAACGGGGATGAGTTTCCAAGCTCTGATCCTGTGGCCCCATGCAGACCAAGGGTTTGCCCTCTTGTGTCCTAGGGGAGGTATTGGCCCTCTCCCAGGTTCTTCCGGGCGCCCCGGTTTAGTACCCCAAGTCCGCCACAATATATTTTATATTGTGATGGATGGCTGGGGCCCATCTTGCCGGATGCCCCTTCACCACATCTGCCAGGGGAAGGGTGGTGCCCGCATCCCCCTGGACGCTAGATGGCAGCCTCCTGGGTTGCAGTGGTGCCTCTGACTCTCCCAGGGCTTCAGGGGGGTTGGAGTTCTGTGCAATTCTGTGGGGTTCCGCAGAGCACCGCCAGGGTGCTGCAGGGAACTGCTGGTCCCTTTGGGCACTGGTTTCACCTTCCCCAGAAGTGCAGCCAGATGTTGCCAATCAAGCACCTTGAGAGAAAGAAGAAGAGTGCTTGAGGGACTTTATACTGTGCTTGAGACTTTGTGGCTGGAGGATTACGGGAAGATTTCCCCTCCAGCTGAGAAATAAAAGTCTTTATATTTTAAAAGTGCCCCCTGTCCATTGGTCGGGTCAGCACCTATAGTGCCTTTTCTTACACTGGCGAGCGGCAGGAATTTGGTTTGTCTTTTCGGCGGACCTGTTCCAAAATTTGGTACAAAAGCGGAAGCATGTATACAGTTTGCAGTTGGATCTTCCAGGGAAACTTTTTTGGAGAAATGGTTTATTTTACCAAAAGCAAGATGTACTATATATAATTTCAAGTTGAATAATTGTATGCTTTGTGATATGAAGCTTAGTGAATTAGGGCATTGCTACCTTCCATTTTTTTCTGAGATGTTGGGTAGAGATCCTTTTCCACTGTACTCTGGGATCTTTGAAAGGCAGGGACTTTAAAATATTTTATATATTACAGAAATGCTGTTTGACCCTCAAGGCTGATCAATATTTTTCAGGCATACAGGTAGGGGGGAGGTGAGGAAAATTGGGTGGTTTTTTTTTTAACAAAGTTTATAATTTCAAGCTAGTGAAAGAAATGTGTAGCTGGAAGCTATATTTGCAGTGTAATTGTTGAGGATGCAAAGATGAAGACATTCTATGTACAGATCTCTAATCCCAGATTTTTTCCAGACATTAAAAGCTGCATACGTTTGAGAGGGTGGAAAAGGTGGTTCTCTGCAGAGGTGCCACAGATAAAAGTTTCTCTATCTTAAAAACTTCCCATTGGTTCCATATTCTGAGGGTGAAGCACTTTTTGGGTTTTAGTATATTGGTGATAAACTTGCTTATTGGGGTACAAAGCAAGAAATATAAAGAAGTAGTGCAGGATTTTATTTCTATTCGGACCAAGCCTGTTCTGCTCACCTATTTGTGTCCAGGTTTTATAGTTTATATATTCACCCCAGTAATAAATCTGAAAGTTAGGAAAAAGCCATGCCACCTTCTTCATTAGGTCTTTGTAGGTCGTCTTTTGGATACTTGGATTTTTTTGAATTTAATGTGGTTATTTTTTTAATCTAATTAAAAAAATATTTATTAATGTATATTGGAATGTTTAAATAGAAAGGAAAGCTTAGGAATATTTTCTTCTTGACAATGTCAATTCTTCCAGCTAAAGTGTGATAAAGGTGGACCATCTATCAAGTCTTGTTTCATTTTTTTCCAGAATTCATTGCCTTTGTCTTAATTTGACTCAGGGATCTTGGGACACTGTATTTCCAACAGCTATGTAATCTGGAAGACAGCAGCTTTAAACTGAGTCCACCAAAAGTACAAACACTAACCAGCTGGTGTGAAACTGTACATTTTTTAAATGTTCAAATATCCATGAGAGCTGACAGTCACAAATCTTCTTCAGTTTTCTGTGTCATTGATTCCAATGTAACTATTAACAGAGTTTTACTTTTCATTCTTTATTATTTCATTAAATTCATTTTTAAAATAATTAATTGACTTTCTAAGCATCATTACTTTTTGAAGGTGACAGCTGAGGGACTACAGCAGCAATTACGCTACGATGTCACAAGGCTTTTCAAAGCCTTTGGTGGCATATCACATGCTGAAATTGTACTCCAGATCCTAATGGTAAGTACAACTATTTTGCCATTTCCCGGATCCAGACTTGCATTTTAGCAATACCAAAGAAATGTAAGGAAAAAAAACATACTTGCTTTATTGAACAGAAAAACTGATTTCAGATGTGCTAACGTAATTACAAATGTTAGCATTTAAACATAATTCATTAAGAAAGTTTAAAACTGGAGAATTGGCTGTTTAAAATGGAGCTATGCATTCAATGTGATTGATAAATTATATATCATGTATCTTCAACAACAATGTCATTTTTCAACATTGATAACACCTTGGCTATATTTTTAAACATTCTAAAGGTAAACTGATATATATTTATATAAAAAAACTCCTGGAACTTCTCAAAAGATAAAGATTTTTAAAATTACTATGTTAAGGTAGACCAAGGGTCAAAGCTGGGTTTGGAAAGAACAGATTTTTTAAAATTTCACTTTAATTTAGTTAGTGATATAACAGGCTTTTGAGAATAAGAGGCTAACATGCATCACTAGAAAAGTACAAAAAGTGTTTTTATAAAAACCGCTTCAACTTCAGGCAGCACGGGCTGGATGTGTGGGTGAGTCTGAGAAGAGTGTTTAATGCCAAAACTCATTAACTGAAATGCTAAAAGACTTTTTGCCAATGAAAAATGGGGATGATGTTGAGCTTGCTTTGGGCCCTTTCCTTCTGACTGATTTTACAGAACCTCCATAAATGGGTGCTCCCTACTGATTTTGCGTGTTAAAGCAAGCTTTGCTGAGATGCAGATTAACAATGCTTTTTCTAGGCTCTTCACTAATCTTCAGAATAAAATAACGCAAAAAGTATTCTTTAATTAAGACATTCTTCCTACAAAAACCAATACCTTTATAATCTTTTCAACTTCATGTACAGTTCTAAACTGTTTGGATTGATATACTTTTCAAATTATAAATCTTTGTTGAACAATTGATTGAGTACACGTTAAGGCTAGTTTACATTTTTAGATGCTGATTTAATGAAAAAAATAGATTACTGTGTTTTCAAGGTATTTAAACCCCAAAAACTGGTAGACCATATTTTATTATCAAAAAACTTGTCTCATTAATCATTTATTAACAGATAATCTTACAGATGCCGGTGAGAGGGACCCTGCAATCAAGAGGTTGCTGAGGACAAAGGCATCTCCAAGGTGTAAAGGGCACAGTTAAACCTGGCAGAGCACTTTGGGGAAGAGTTTAGAGAGAGAGAGAAACAGGGCAGAGGATGTCCAATATATACAAGTGCAGGAACACAAGGGCCCCTAAGGGACAGTATACACTGTATATTCTGATGTCTCAGAAGGGCATTGGACATGGGCACAGCAGAAGGGGTGTGTGTGTAGAGAGAGGAGATGGCAGAATGTAATCTTACCAAAAAAATTCTAGAGTGCAGATGATCCAGCTATTGTTATGGTACCTGTTCATTGTCATGTGGAAACAATGAAGCCAATGGAAAAGGCCAGACTAGCAACACATTCTGGTGTGTGAGGATCTGTTTAGGAAAAGAAGGACACATGAGGTTTCCAGAATGGAAGTCACCAATGACTCTGAAAGAAAATCCAAGACTTGGGTGGGGGTGATGCAGGAGAGACTGCAAGACAACTCCCTGTTAGAAGTGGGACAAAAAAAGGCCAGATATTAAAGAGAGAAATGAAGCGAAACCTAAGGTAAAATTTAAACACTTTTTGACGGGACTGGGTGGGGCAGTGTGATGAATGGAGGTTTTTTATTGTTATGTGTCCATTCCACATGTTTTTCTGCTTTTCATTTTTTAAAATTATAATATTTTAATTTTGCTTTTTCTTGTTATTTCACCACCTTTTTGTTTTCATTTTAGACCATGGCATCACCATTTTTAGTTGTTTGTTGTTGGTTGGGCCTTATTGTCACCACATTTTCAGCTTCTAAAAATGGCAGCACCCATTTCCCAGATTTTGGATAGTTAGGAAAAAAACTTTTTGTTCTATACTTTCAAATTGTTTTTTTTTGGGATTTGCAACTTTTATCTAAAGTTACCATTACTATTTTCTTCTGTGGCATAAATATATCGATACTCATTTCCTGGTCTTGTTGTTTTTTGGGCAGGACCCAAAGGGTAGCAACTTGCTTATTTCTCCTAGTTTATTTTGTACCCAGATTTACTCTTTTGTGTATGTCTCTTGCTTTTGCACTTTTTGCCTACTGTTTGTTGTTTTGGTACAGAGGGCAATGACAACATCTGTTTGCAGCTGCTTTTAAATTTTTGAAAGGTGGATAGTACAGGTGGGGTGGGAATATTGGGTTATCTTTTTAAATTTTATTTGTCTGTGTAAAACTGTTTTGTGTGGCCACTACAGCTCTATCTCTGTTAAAAAGCATATTGGGATTCCTGAACATTTTTTCTTACATTAAAACCAAAAATATATCTTACTGTACTCTATACTGGGCTTTGGTGACTGAGTGAGGAGTCGAGGGGTCTGGGTTTTAGTGTCCTGGATAAACCAAGATCCCGGCCTTTAATAATCTTTTTTAGGCACAGCCATCAGCAGTGTTCAGTCTTGGAGAGAGTTCGACTTTTTCTAGAGGTTTACCTCAGCAGTGACATTCTGTCTTCCTAGGTCAGTAGACAGATTTGGAAACCATGGGGATCCGATATCTATGCAAAGACAAAGGTCCAAGTCTTTATTGTCCTGGTGCATTCTGCCTTGCAAATGGTTTTCAAGATATGGATGCTATCCAGTGACCTGAGACAAAGACTGGACTGTTTTGGTAATGTGTCTCTTCAGAGAATCACAGGTGCTACTGGTTTGACTTTGTGTTGGGAAAGAGCAGTTGTTCTGGGGGCCCCTGAAAGAGGCAATACCAGCGGGGAGGCATCGTTTTGGCATCGGCTTGGCACGATTCCAAAGGGGTTGTCAGCTCACAGGATCCACAATGTTGGGCACCATAGTGGCTGGACCAGGCCAAGGGGCGTCATGTAACACCTGGTTTTGGCAGATGAGAGTCATTTCCCGAAGGTGGGGCTGGAATGCATGTCTGCCTTGGGGTTTGCCAACCAGGATCCCAAGCTGTTTCGTGGGTGGGTGGTGTGGCAACACGCTGAACCTGTGCAAGCTCCCCCAAACCCGATCTGACCTGACTTGACCTGTACACCTTAAGTCTTTACCACCATCTGTCGAGCAGTGAACAAGCTTTACTCACCACAGATCTGGTTACACTTGTATGTTAGCACAGCAATTTTGCCATGGCCCAATATCAGTAAAATGGCCCCATGAACAGTCAAAATTTTAACCTCGCCCGCTCTATTACTTTCCAGTGTAGCCTGCAGGCGGCTCCCACCCAAAGCTAACGAGGTAAAAATTCAGCACATTTCTTTTATTTTTTCATTTTCCAAGTGGAACGCCTTCCCATTTGCCACCTATTTAGTTCCAGCACAGCACAAAAGCACAATTCCTTTTTTTCTTTCCCTTCTCTTCTTTCTCTCTCTTGACTCCACTCCTCCTAGCAAGCTTCGTCTCTTTCATGATTCTGGCCCCCAGGTGTTGATGACCTTCTTCCGGCGCACTTCTGGATGTCCTAGATAAGCTCTCTCCCCAGTCCTTGCAGAGAGGCATCCCAGACGCCACACCAGTTACCAAACTTACTAGTCTACAGTGAATATAGTACCAATACCAAGGTATATGTTACCTTAAATTGGATCCCTAACTTGTGTACTTTATGAATAATCATGTTTTTTTGGGTGAAGTTTTTGTAGTTGTTTAGTTTCAGAACAACACAATTTCTGAGATCAGAAAGTGTGCTATAGCAAAGGCTATTAATAAATGCATTTGCTAATATGATTACCATAACAAATTAAATAAGCAATCCAGATTTGTTATGGTTTCATACTCTATTTAAATGTTGTGTTGTTCTCTGATCCCCCTTTTCACAATATATGCAGCTAAAGGGAACCCTAGGAATTCATTTTTCCCAATAGCTCCCCGAGAAAAGGTATATATTTTTACCTTTATTCCTTGAAAAGTTTGTTTTATTACAGTACCCCCATTTTGTAGCAACTCTTTGGACATTGCCATTGCAGATTACCTTAGAACCACCTAGGAATGACATTGTCTGACATTATTAACAGTATGAGGGTCACCATGCATTTCTGGAGTATACAAAATCTGGATAAACAATGGTGTTCAAGTGTGATTTTGCAGTAAATACTATTCCTTATTACAGACTTGCTTTGGTTTTAAGGTCTTTGGTTTTGATCCCATTATGTTCCAGCCCTGGTCTAGTAAAGTATTAACTGGGTGATATATTTGATGAGTCAGGCCTTCAGACATTCTAAACTCTAAAATCTTCATTTCCCCATCCCCTTTTCTTTCTTTTTCTTTTACTACAAGTTAGATCTTTTTTTAAAACCTGTGGGTTCCATTGTCTTTTTCTGTGCCGATTCTTTGTATAGTTTCTCACTCTGTGCTGTGCAAAACAGTGTCTACATTTATATGCATTTGATTTGTAAGGGATCATATTATTCACTATCAATTAGTCAATGTGGCTCAGAGATTTTCATTGGTATCAAGGAACCTTTAAATTTTCAACAAACTCATTGAAAATTGTCCACCAATTATACTCCCCATGTACATGCATGTTTAGTTTTTTGTCTGGGATGTCTGATATTCATATCCATATCTCTATCAGCATCCCTTTGCTACCCCACATTTTCATACTTCTAGATTTTTCCTCACAATTTATTGGTTATCCAGCAGAGGTATTGGGGCTAGGAACAAATGCTGCTAAAGATGCACTGCCTCTCATTGGAAATCTCCTGACTGCTTTTCTCCTTCTGTCTGAAGTCCGCTTTTAAATATGATCCTTTGGAGATGCCGGATCAATGGGGCATCTGGCTTTATACTGATAAATGAATATACACAGTATATCTGGTTTGAGGGGGATGCCCTCTGGTCCGAGGTGTAACCCCAGTCCTTCTTTCTGTTTTCTTCTTCTTAATGGGGTCAGTGCTGTCTGTCCTTGCTTGCTGGGCCTCTTGCCTCCTTTATTTGTTTGTTTTCCAATTTTCCAATTTTAATGTAGCAGTGTTGGGTTGTGTTACAGGGTATTAAGGAAGTTGAGGTGGGGCCGACATGTGGTTGTACCTTATTGTAATTCTTGTTAGAATGGCCTCCCCTTTAAAGTGTTTGCTTTGTATTTCAAGAAATTTGATCAAATAAAAAGGTTTTTGGGTTTAAACATTTCAAACATGATGACAACCCAGTTAAACTTTTAAACCAATTCAATTATGTTTCATCTCGATCCCTCTTCTTCAATAAAAATTCTTTAATTATTTAAATCTGAGCTAGTACTGATATTTGGCAGCATATTTAAAGCTTAAGTATACATTTTAGTTTCAAAGATCGCTTTTGGTGAAACAGTTCAATTGCTATGTGATAAACCAATCCATACCAGGGGCTCATGAATAGCATCTTGAGTAGAATTCACATTAAAACATGGCTTAAGGACAAAACTAGAAATATCGAAACAAAAACAAATTCAGATGCCTAAAACTGTGCGTAAAAATGTTATACAGTATGTCCTTTCCCTTTATAAAACCTTTAATGTGAATTTTAACACACATACATGTGTCTACAGCCCCACCCCAACTCCTCTTAGAACTCTGCCTATTTGAGTTTAAATGAAACGTAAAAGGAAGAATTTCAGCTAATGAAAAATGGAGGTCTTGTTCAGTGAAATGAAAACTTACTGTTTGTGATCTTTTTTTCACATTCTTTGTCTTAATTTAATATACAGTAGTACATAATTATATAAGACAGCTTTGACCTTAATTTCCAATTTTCCCGGAGTTATTCCATGAGCCTATTGTTACAATTATAGGGATTAAAAAGGGGAGATAAAAACAGCTTGCTCTAAACCACACCTCCAAAATCCCAGTCCCTGACATACCTAGAAACAGACACGTCCCAAAAAAAAACAAGCTCCCCAGCAGTGCATGATTAAAATAAAGATATCTATTGACAGTACAGTCCAAATACTACAAACATGAAACATAATCTTAAATAGTTTTGAAAGTAACTCTGGGAATGATATTAAACAGTAGACCTGGATAACAGATAAAGTTTGAAAGTAAGCCCTACTACAATAAGCCAAGTTTATGATGTTAAACGTACCAAAATGCCACATACATACATCATCAATAATTAAAATATAAAATGAAAAAATAAAATGGAGTATAGTTACAGAATGAAGGGTTTTATTGCGATTGGGTCCTACAGCAGGTAAGATCTTTGCAATGCCAGGACATGATGCAACTCATGATTGTCTTTCAAAAATGTTGGGATCTGTTTTTTTTTAGCTCTTTTTCTGCTTCCTCCATAGATGTAAAATGAAGAACTTGCCTTGAAATTTGTTTCCACTTTCGGGTTTGGGGCGGGAAAAATTTAAAAGGGTTAAATCTTGTTTTCGTCTAGG
>NW_024382201.1:0-20001 GCF_016835505.1 Polypterus senegalus
AAGGTGGAGGTAGTACATTAGGAAACAAGGACATCCTTAACCACAGAACTGAAAAGACCTGGGGGTGGCCTTTTAAAGTCACATCAAAACGGGAGGACAGATAGGTTTTGGGAGCAAGCATGAGTTCTAAAAGGGCATAAAGGAGATTGAAGGGTGGGCAACTGAGACATTATCTATTACCTCACCTGATACAAATTTTAAGACCAGTGATAGGTAGGCACAGAACTGCTAAGTTTTTCTTTATCAGTCCTTTTGAAGTTTAAGTTCTCCTTTGTTGACTAATTTATGTTTAATGAAAAATAACTAAAACAGTTTTTATACATCTGATCTCCTTGACTTGGATAGAAGTCATTTTCACAATATATGTTACATTTATCATAGACTTACAAAAAAATTACTCCATTGATAATATGGGTACCTATAATGGAGCGATACTGCCTATGGTTGATTTTTCTAAATATTCTGATCTCAGGATAATTGTACTAAATGAACATTAAAAAATGATAGATGATGATTTTAAAAATATTGGCACCATCCTCATTAGTGTTTAACTAAAACGGTCATACTTTTGTAACCACAGAAAATTACCCCCAACCCAGTATCTTGGGACAGTCCTAGCTTTGTATTCATATAGAAGTGACCCTTTTGGAATCACCCTAGGACTAGAAACGCCAGACCACAATAAGGCAACCACCACACAAACTTTCCCATATGATATAAGGATTAATTATTAAATTAATTTTTTAACAGAAAATTGTCAAAATGTGGAAACAAAGAAAACTAATAATAATAATAGAATGAGAAACCTAAATTTATTTTAATTAACATATAATAAAAAAGGGAATGACTATAAAGAAAACAGACAAATAACTGAAAAGGAATAAACTAAACCTAAAGAAACAGTAATTCACAAATTATTTCAGAACAATAAGTAATCCAGAAATACAAATCTATGAGTGTATGTCATTAAATAAGACCTAAAAACAAAACCAAAAAAACACAGAGGCAATCTACGAACTAGACAAACTATAAACACCAAACTGTCAAGTTTCAAGAGATGGGCCACTGCAAGACAGAATAACACCCAATGCTTAGCAAAGAACATTTTTATAAGATCTCAGAGGCCGTAATCAGTTGCAACAATAAGTAATTGGTGGTAGTTGGTAGTTTTAGAAAGAATAGAAAAAATAACAATAAAGAAAAGAAACATAAAGGAAGGAAACCAAAAAAGGGAAAAAACATAGGGGTAGGATAGAACCAATCAAGCCATGACAATTCCATATCGGAGTGTCCACACAGTTTTATAGAATTTTTATCTGATTGCCCCCATTGCAGCCCTTTTGATTCATTTCCCAAAAAACAGAACTATTAAAACAGAAACTCATAGTCTTGAGTGAATGTTTGTTTGTATTTAAGACATTATTTAATTTGCTCAAAAGTTTTATGCATTCAGTGAGGGTAGGAACTTTGAAAGTTGGCAGTATGACTGGTAAGGAGAGAGAGATAGCAGATATGATGGAGAAAAGGAAGGTTGATATATTGTGTGTGCAAGAGACTAAATTGAAGGGGAGTAAGGCCAGGTGGATTGGAGGGAGATTCAAATTGTTCTATCATGGTCTGGATGGGAGGAGAAATGGGGTAGGAGTTATTCTGACGGAAGAGTATGTCAAGAGTGTTTTGGAGGTGAAAAGAGTGTCAGGCAGAGTATTGATTATGAAGCTGGAAATTGGAGGTGTGATAATGAATGTTGTTAGTGCATATTCACCACAAGTTGGGTGTCAATGGGTGCAATTGGAAAGTGAGAGGATGCCTGAGGAGTGAGAAGAAGTGCACATGATGCTGATATTTAAGAATAAGGGGGGTGTGCAGGACTGCAGTAACTACAGGGGAATAAAATTAATGAGCCACAGCATGAAGTTATGGGAAAGAGTAGTGGAAGCTAGGTTAAGAAGTGAGGTGATGATTAGTGAGCAGGTATGGTTTCATGCCAAGAAAGAGCACCATAGATGCAATGTTTGCTCTGAGGATGTTGATGAAGAAGTTTAGAGAAGGCCAGAAGGTGTTGCATTGCATCTTTGTGGACCTGGAGAAAGCATATGACAAGATGCCCTCAAGAGGAGCTGTGGTATTGTATGAGGAACTCAGGAGTGGCAGAAAGTATGTAAAGTTGTACAGGAAAATGTAGAGGGAAGGTGACGTGAGGAGCTGAGGATGCATTCAACGGAGGTGGGATTACATTAGGGATCAGCTCTGAGCCCTTTCTTATTTGCAATGGGGGATGGACAGGCTGACAGATCTAGATTAGACAGGAGTCCCGGGACTATGATGTTTGCTGATAGTGGTAAATATGCTCTAGAGAGGAGAAGAATGAAGGTCAGTAGGAACAAGACAGAATACAGTGTAAATGAGAGGGAGGTCATTGGGAATAGTGGGGGATGCAGGAGTAGAGTTGGCTAAGGGGTGGATGAGTTTAAATACTTGGGATCAACGGTACAGAGTAATGGGGATTGTGGAAGAGAGGTGAAAAGAGAGTGCAGGCAGGTGGAATGGGTGGAGAAGAGTGTCGGGGAGTAATTTGTGACAGACTAGTATCGGAAAGAGTAAAAGGGGAAGGTCACAGGATGGTAGTGAGACCAGCTATGTTATAGGGGTTGGAGACGGTGGCACTGACCAGAAAGCAGGAGACAGAGCGGGAGGGAAGAGAGAAAGATGCTAAGATTTTCCTGAATGTGACAAGGATGGATAGGAATAGAAATTAGTACATTAGAGGGTCACCCTGTTGGATGGTTGGGAGAAAAGTCAGAGAGGCTTAGATTGCTGGTTTGGACATGCAAGGAGAGATGCTGGATATTGGGAGAAGGATGCTAGGATAGAGCTCCCAGGAAAAAGGAAAAGAAAAGGCCTGGAGGTTTATGGATGTGGTGAGAGGACATGCAGGTGATGGGTGAACAGAACAAGATGCAGAGGACAGAAAGATATGGAAGAAGTTGATCCTGCTGACCAACCCCTAATGGGAGCAGCCGAAGAAGAAGAAGTGATATGACACTCAGCAAGAACACCAAAACAACTACTCAGATAACTCCATGTTAAAGTGTTTTTATATTTATGTTTGGAGTTTATAGATGATGTATTCATCCATGCCGGAGGTCACGAATAACAGTTGTTCTTCTTTGTTCATATACTGTAGGATGCTGGTTCAGATGAATTGTACTGATCATACCATAATTCACTATTCATTTCTTAGTCATTCTTTTGGGTTTAAAAGAGTCACAATTTTAGTACATGCCTAAAGCATGAGAAGCTTTTCGATTCTGAAAGAGTGATAACAAAGGGATAACTCTTGCCTAGTAGCCTCTGTAGTTATAAAATAACAAATAATAAACAGGCAGTGTGGTGTACTTGTTAAGGTTTAGGATTTCAGACCCGGAGGCTGTGGGTTCAAATCTTGCTACGACACTGTGTGACCACGAAGTCACTTGACCTGCCTGTGTTCCAATTGGGAAAAAACAAAAAAAATGTAACCAATTGTGTCATAAATGATGTAAGTCACCTTGGATAAAGGCCAGGCAAGTAAGTAAATGTAAGAGTCCCCGGAAATGTCAAAATGGATTAACTGACAGCAGGTCTTCCAGATTCCAAAAAGGTAAACCAGACCCCTACTGTTGGTCAATGGTGTTTGATAATGTATGCAAAATGGCAACAAGCTTTTTTGCCTGGAACTGGGGCATTAGTTTATTCAAGATGTTTGAACCTGAAGAATGCATCACGGTATTCAGAATGTGGCAACCTTCATGGAATGTACTGTGTGTCCAGAGTAAAATTATAAAAATTTATCATTGCACATATATGAAGTGTGATCTAGCTTTCAAATACCTGTTATCTCCAGGGGATATTTGAGGATGGTGTTTAAACTCCAGTGCAGAAAGAAAGGACTGTGGCTTACTACTTTGATGAGGCCTTTACGTTACACTGTGCCTATGTGAAATGACAAATGAAGAGGTGTCAAAAAGTTTGTTTCAAATGGAAAAATCCCTTTACTGTTGTCCAGGCAAAAGAATATTTAATAAAATAATACAATTGTTGGGTTGTGTCAACAGTGCTGCCATTTTCAGCACATTTTTGCTTTTTGTCCACAAATCAAGACTCCAAATTGTGGTGTGTAATGAACTGGAGAGGCTACAAGACTGTAGGATTTACTGGTTTTTTCAGGGTCATTGACTTTTGGCTAAAGAAAAAAAAAGCAGATTCATGAACTGTGGTACAAATTACAAATTTTCCTTACCTTAAATTGATCTCCATAAGGCT
Organism: Polypterus senegalus; assembly: GCF_016835505.1. Lineage (NCBI taxonomy): Eukaryota > Metazoa > Chordata > Cladistia > Polypteriformes > Polypteridae > Polypterus > Polypterus senegalus. The sequence goes on from NW_024382201.1 coordinate 4,306, forward strand.
TACCGATAGCTGCTGTAGAAAGTAGAAAAGGTATTGCCATGTAGTTTTAGCAAAGTAAAGAGAGAGACAGAAAAAAACAAAAGGAAAAAAAAAAAAAGATTTTTAAAAAATGATCAAAGCATATCGTTGTGCCATGTAATCAAAGGGGGCAACCATGATCATGTAGATCGGAAGCTGGTAGATCCTGAACAATGATATCATTAAATTTAAAACAGACAGCTGTGGGACAGAAGCATTGACCTCAAGGATCAGGCAAATCTTGATCTAAAGGTGTGTGTAAATCAGTAAAATGTATAAAAACCACTACATGGTGTACACTTACAGTATTTATAAATCGATATAAATAATTAAAAATGAAAGTTCAAAGAGCCACTTAAAAATAATTATTAATTAGTATGTTACAGCAAAGTCATTTGTGCCTTGAAGCTACAGGACTGTCTAACAGCAAAACAACATTACTATACTGAACGGGGATTTGTGTCATCGATCAACATAAAATATTTTGCAATAAAAAACATATTTCACAAATCTTAGTTGAAATATATTGTTTTAAATGATTCTATTCAGGTTCCCACCAATTTGTTATGTCACAAACCTTCAGGCTTGAAATACATATTTTTAGCTCAACAGCTCCTACTAGCAAGCAGTTAAGTTTGGGTTTTTGTGCATCTGAGTTTAAATATAAAATTTCAGTAAGCCCCATATTTTTTTTAGTAAAGAAAGCAAGTCCTGAATTAAGGTAGTAAAATGCAGCAGTCAATGGAATGTATACAAAGCTTTGAAAAAACCTTTTAAAGTTCAAAGAAATATGGCACTAGTTTTAGAAAGGTTCCACAAACCCCGGGTAAACTAATAGGAGTGTGGGGAGTAATTGTTCAACAAATCTGAGCTTTGTGGTAGAATTTGGAAAATGAACAAAATTGCTGAAAATCTAACATGGAATTTAAACACAGTTTTCTAGATGGCATGCAGGAACTCTCAGATCATTCTTTTATTAGTCCAAAATTTATGTTCTGTTCAATGTTTAAACATTATGTTTAATGCCAGCATAAACTGTATATGATTGTGATGTCAAATGAAACATTGAGACAGTAAGTTCACCATGATAGATAGATGCTTCTTTGCATTAGGGGGAAAGACTTGTGAAGATACAAGCCATATTAAAACCATCTTGAAATTTAAATATTACTTGTTTTAAAAGATCTTTTAAAACCAGATATCCATCAAGAACATACAGTATACATATAAAGACATGAGGCTGTTCCAATTGGAGTAGCTTAAAAAATTTCACAAAAAGAATTGGAAAATGTAAATTTGCAGACCTGTAATTTCTGTCAGTGTTAACACAATTAGGCCTAAATTACATTAAAGACTTTTCAAGGATTTTCAGTCTTGGCTTTCATTTACATAATCTTACCAGTCGGAGGCAGTTGACAGTCGGTGTCGCGGTCTGTAAAGCCAATCACGAATTTATATAATAAAAGGCAAAGCCCTCCCACTCACTCACTCCTCACTCCCCTCATCACTGCTCATCACTAATTCTCCAACTTCCGTGGGGGTGGAAGGCTGATGGGGTTCATTCTTTACAGCCCCCTTTACAAAAGTTGGGCAGGTTTCATTTCAAATTCTACACGTAATGGTCATAACTGAAGCTGTTTTTCCCATTTACTGAAAAGGAGATGAGCTTGAACCCTGGGAAGTGGAGTTTGGTGTGACATCATCAGCCTCCACACGAATCCGCAGTATGTAGAAAACCAGGAAGACCTCCAAAAGCGCTGAAGAAAACCTGCATTATAAATTGAGAAAGGCAAAAACAAGAACGAAGCAGTGACATATACAACCATATTCATGAGTTCGCTACTTGAACAAAGCAGATGTAAACCCCAAAGTTTAAAATTAAGTTCATAGACAGGCTGCCCCTGGCATTTGTAATTTAGTGCCTGCCCTAAAGGCCGTCCGTCATGGCAATCCAATAGCAAACTCCCCCTAAATATTCACGGGTGAAGGACTGTGCTTATGCAGAGGGGAAAATGAGATGGTGGGTGGTTTGGCACAACTCCAAACTGCGAGAGAAAGTTTTGTGCCAGGACCAGGGTAACATTAAAACAGCCATGGACATAGCACAGATGGCACCAGCACGCTGGGAACCCGATGCATGTACCCGAAGCGGCTCGCGGGAAATGACGGTGCACAGACAAAAGCAACAGTTCCAAAATTTAACAAAAACCAATTACAATTGAAAAGGCAGCAAAAATAAGGGGCCCGATACACGCATATTCATAAATCCAGCTAAATAGGAAACAAAGCACCGGTGGAAAAAATCAATGTCCGCTAAAGGAACGTGTAAAAAAACCCATGCAGTGTTCAGGTCTCAGATAAAGAAGAAGACGAGCTGTTTATTGATGCAGTAAGCAAAGATGAATGAAACCTGTCATCTTTACAACGATTGACAAACACAGAATGTAACTTGAACACCATCCTACAAATACGAACCTGATTGAAAGAAATAATGATAATCAAATCCTTGATGACAGCAACACTTCAGTAACACCACAAAACAAATACTGTATATTATTGACAGTCTTTTAAAGTTTTTTTTTAAAATTTTCCCTTTTTTTTTCTAGTTTTTTTAACACCCCTTTTCCCGTAAAATAATTATATATTTTATATATATCCCCTCTAATACCAATAATGGGTACTTTATTCATCAATGATTGTTTTGAAAAAAAACTCAGTGTATTCATTAGATGAACGGGAAAAAGAAGAGCGGGGGGGGATGACTTATTGAGGCATCGGTGTAGGGCCCAAACCTATCTGAATTAGCCACATTTTAAAAATATATCTTTTCAAGTTCTATTTAGTCTATATTTTCAAACCTCAAGGGCATGGGCCATCCGCCCGCAGGTAATTATATCAGCCGCGATCATTTATATACTGTATTATTGTTATTAATGGCCCGGTATATGAAGCGCTGGTAAACAACTAATAGATCCCATATGCAGCGCTTCAGCGCTTACGGCCAACACCGCTTAATCAAGTCTAGCTTATGATCGTTATTGAAGCTTAGCTCACCGATGCTGAAGAGAAAGTGATTCTGAAAATAGAGCCTTTAAAAACCGATGGGAGGCTGAGTATATCTTTACTGAACCCGTGTGTCTCATTTGTGGAGCTAATGTGGCTGTAATTACAGAATTTAATCTAAGACGGCACTATGAGACAAAACATCAGGGTAAACTGAAAGACCTGAATGCAATGCAGAAGATACAGAAAGCAGGAAGAATTAAATACAGAATCTGACACTAGCGGAGCGTTTTACCTGTGCACAATCACAAAGTGATTTCAAGTGAAGCTGCTTTATGGGAGACACAAATGCACCAGTGCAACTTGCCCCACTTTCCCTTTGCCAAGTAATGTTAAACCAAGTCGTCACTACGGTGTTCCCAAACACGACTTTGCTGATAAACTGAGCGCATGAGTTTTGTATGGCGCTTTGGTAGCTTTGAAGAACAAAAGTCCGCTACATGCGGCTTGAACCTTATGCATGTTTGGTAGCACATATCTGTGTGAGAAGCTCTTCTCAGTGATGAAGACTAACAAAACAGCACACAGGAGTCGCCTCACTGATGACCACCTGCAATCCATCCTGAGAATCTCCACAACACAGAACCTCACACCGAACATAAACGAACTTGTTGCCAAAAAGATGCTCAGGCGCCCAGCTCTAAAATGACATATGAGCAAAAAACTGAATGATTTGATTTGTTATTGCTGAAAGGAACACATTTTATTTTATTTCCAGGTTTTGTATACGCATTTTTATATTTGAATTTGTATAATTTTGACAGGATATATTTTTATAGAGAGCAAAATCTTTTGGGATATTTAAAATCTACGTTTATTTTTTATATAAAATTACATAAGAGTAAAGAAATTTGAATGTTTGTTCTTTTAACGCTTTACTTTATTTCTAACTTGTATAATTTAGACAGGATATTTTTATGGCGAGCAAAATATTATAAGTTGTTTAAGGTTTGAGTTGATTTATTCAGGAATAATATTCCTGTCTGTTTTACCATTCCTACCAAAGATATTTCTGTCGACTAAATAAAAATTCTTCTATTTAAAATTTAAATAGAACTTGAACAAATACGATAAGTTATAATATCCACGCAGACTTGCAGTAAGAGCGGAGTTATCCGTTTAACAAGCAGCGTATTGCACTGATCTGATAAATAGCTGTGTGTGTATATAGTAGATATAGTATGTATATGCTTATATATGTGTGTGTGTATATATATATGTATTTGTGTGTATATATGCGGTGTATGTGTATGTGTATGTATATGTATATATGTAGAATATATATATGTACTAGTAACCTCTTGATCGCGAGAGGTTGTGTTCCAGAACCCCGATAGAGCAAAATCCGCAAGTAGAAACCATATGTTTGTGTAGTTATTTTTATATACTTTAAGCCCTTATAAACTCTCCCACACTGTTAACATTATTAGAGCCCTCTAGACATGAAATAACACCCTTTAATCAAAAGTTTAAACTATCCTCCATGACAAGACAGAGATGACAGTTCTTTCTCACAATTAAAAAGAATGCAAATAGATCTTTTTCTCTTCAGGAGCAGAGAATTTCAGAGGGAGAGAGAGAGAGACGTCGAAGAAAGCAAACAATCAAAAATCAATACTTGTGCTTTTAAGTTTGCGTGCATTTTAGAGGAGCGTTAGTATCTTCTACAAACAGCCTCTGTTCAAACAGCCCCTCTGCTCATCTCCTCCGTCAGGCAGAGAACGTCAGAGAGAGCAGATTAAGCAACAATCAAAAATCAATACGTGTGCTTTTGTGCTTTTAATATGCGAGCACGCAATAAAGCGCATTTTTCCAGAGGAGCGCAGTACCTTTTAAGCAAACAGCCTCCGCAGTGCAGAGAATGTCAGAGAGGGTGACATAGAGGCAGAGACAAGCAAACAATCAAGCTCAGCCGGGATGCATATCTTATAGCATTGAGGAGTTTTAGTTAATATGTAATACATCTCTGATTGGGTAGTTTCAGCCATCCGCAATAGCGCCCTTGTATGAAATCAACAGGGCAAACAAACTGAGGAAGCGTGTAGCATAAATTAAAAGACCATTGTTGCAGAAACGCCAATGGTAAAAATCCGTGATATATATTTAGATGTGCTTACATTTAAAATCAGCGATAGAGTGAAACCGCGAAAGTCAAAGCGCTGATATAGCTAATGATTACTGTATGTATATATGTGTATATATATGTGTATACGTATAGATATGTATATATATATGTTTATTTGTGTGTGTAAATATATATATATATTTTTATATATATATATATATATATATATATATATATATATATAATATATATATATAGACAGAAACACTCATCACTCACAACAGTGACAAAACAATTACATTGACAATCATGTTACGTATTTTCAAAATGTTTCTTTCTTTTTCATTGCTTCTTTAACACACTACTTCTCGCTCTGAGCTGGTATTTTGCTAGTATGACATACTTAACAAATGAGACCAACTAGTCTGTAGACTGACAAGTATAAAACCAAACAAGTTTAGTTTTCTTTTTGGTCGCAGTATCGGACTGTTATGCAAGAGTTGAAGACCAGTCAGCATGCAGCTGGTGGTACAATTCATAGAATGTAGCGACAAGGAAGCTGAATATATAACAGACATTAACCCTTCATAAACCACGTACAGCATTGACTTCATTAGACAGCATGAGAGCAGTGCACCTCAGAAGAAGTGACTTTTCTGTTTGAAGTCTTGTATTTTGCATATCATAACAAAATGGAAAAAAGCTAATAAAGGGCAGAGAATGCCTGCAGAACCCACTAAGCTGTTAACACTTTGTAACAACACTCCATCAGGTAGCACAATATTGGCTATCAGAAAAAGGAGCGAGCCTGACTTTGCTGGAAGATCGGAGCTCAATTGGTAAATATGACATGGACTGGATTCTAGACATGTAATTTGACCTGATACAGTGACAACAGAAAATCTGATATAGTCCAGGACAAAAAGTCACGTAATGTGACACTGGCTTTAGTCATACTGACTCCATATGAGAAAGACATTTACAATGTTACATTCACTTTGACAATTAAGCATATTTTATGTTCAGTGATGTTATGAAATCCCAGTTAGATGTATTAAGAGTTCAGATTTCAGGAAAATGAAAAACAAATTGCTTATTTCAGTCTTCAATCAGCCACATTTCTTTTGTTTTCCAATGGAAGCACATGCAGGTGAATCGACTTGTTCATCATCAGTAGAGGGACTCAAATCAATGACCTCAGGGATTGAAGCTTTAACCACTAACACACACTGTCAGCCTGTTGGCTTACAAAACAATAATACAGCTAGTGAAAACATAAAGCGTGCATTTTAAGAAAAATACTGTATACTACATAAAAGCTTAAGAGGAAAACACACTGGTTATTAATCTAAAAAGGTAATATTAATTAAAAGTTAAAAATGCATAATCAGATTGATAGCTGTGATAGGCACATTAAATTTTCTTTTCGTTCAGATATCTCATTTCCACTCACATCTCAAAGATTTGCATTTAACGCTGATTGGTGATGCTTATTTGGACCACTGTGAGTCAATGTAGGTGTGAACATGAGGTGCACCTTGCAATGGTATCCAGTCCTGGGTTAGTTCTTGCCTTGTACATACACGCTGTCAATTGATTATTTATCTTGTTCAATGTAGCATATTAATGGCTTTGATACACTGGTAAAGATTGCTTGCGAATATGAAGGATTCTTAGGTCTTATGGTGAAGTATGTAATATCAAGAGAAATGTCCACTTAAGCCCACTCTGAGCACTCTGAGTGAAGGTATATTAGAAGGCAAACATGCAGAGACAATAACCATCTTTAACTTTATTAAGACCAAAAGAATCCCTTTGTTAAGATCTTGTTACCCTATTTATAACTTAAAGAGGATATCATGTGTTTCTTTAAAAATGTACTGTATAAAAGCTGGCAAATGTTTAGTCATGCAATACGCACAGTTTGAAACAAAATTTAATTTGTAATCCGGTGTCCTTCAACTGAGATTCAAAGTCCTCACTATTGAGTCTCACTGAATATTTCATGAGAATTGCTCATCTACAACTTCTTGGTGAACTATTACCCCAGTGTGTGGAACAGTACTGCGTTATATCGAAAGACCATCTATGTTTATGCTAAATTAAGGAAGAATTGTGCAAACATAAAAGAAAAGGAAAATGTATGAGGAAGTTCCTAAACTTCATGTGAATGCAACAAGAAAGGGAGACTACAGAACGTGATTATTTTGGACTGATAATTAACTTTTTGCCTTTCAAGCCAGTATAACTTGTCACTTACAGACAACTAGTCCAGCTAGGACAGATGTTCATGCCCCTCCAACGCAGGCTACTTTAAATGGAGCAACCTAAAGAAATAGACAGTATGGGTAAAGCTGTGATAAAATGAATATAAACCAGGACAGAGTCAAACTACTTAAAGTATGACGAGGATGGTTCACATTTTCTTATTCTTGAAGGTTTCTCCTAAACCTGAAAATCCATCTGATATGTTGTGTATTGAGATTAATCATAACCTATATTTTAAATCTGCTGAGTTTACACAAGTCATTCTTTGTCAGTGCTCATAAATAAAGAGGTAGTTGCTTTGTGTGTACAAAGAGAATATATGAGTACAACCGAGAGTAATATTGAATATTTGAAAAAATCAGTTCTATACCTAAATAATGAGCCATGAAATAACCAGGTAGTTTAATCACATCCACTTGCATAGATGAGTCTGGCAAGTTCCAGTCTCGTGATTGATTCCTGAGTGATCTCTTACAGCTATCAGAAACCCCTCACTAGACAGAATGAGTGTGACTTGAGACCCAAAGCCCTAGGGATGCATTGAAAGTTCTCATGGTGTGCAACCTCAGCACCTAGTCAGCTCTAAGTAGGCCAACACAGTGTTGGACTGTAAAGGTCTTTTTACCTCAAAACTTGTGACTTTCTGGATAACAAAATTGAAACCTTTAAAAATCCCATGGAAATGTTTTAATGTTTTTAGATATGCAGTGTGTATTCAGGCATCACTCACAATACAATCAACTGTTTCATCCTTCATTATTACAGTCTTTTATTCAATAAAAATAACTGTATGTATATGTATTGATACTGGAAAAGAATCAGTACTAATCTTGAAAATATAAATCATGTGGTTTCCAATTAATCAAACTGTTTGTTCACAAAAATGTTTTCTGCTCAAAAATTTCCTATGAAGAGACTATTGAATGTTGTTTTCCTATCAGTTTTGATATGAGATTGGTAAGCATGTACATTTTAATTTAAAATGTAACACTTCCTATTGACAAACCATTGATGAAGTAATTACAAAAATATTTGTGGGAGTAAGAAATTGTGCATGCTATGGAAACTTGTTTTAGTGTTATTAGACATTAAGCCGTACAATAACGGCGCTAGAAGTATTGCATAAACATATTAGGAACAGTCTATATAAATGGCAGGGACCTTGACCTCATTCTGTTTGTTGTTTTAATTTTTGTTAAAAATATTTTTGCAAGAAGCCTAAAGTAAATAATATTAAAATAAAAGAACGTATATGACAATACAATAAGTATAATTAATATTGCCTTAGTGTAAAACTTTATAAACATCTGTAATCACAATATCTGAAGAAGATATTTAGGAAAATGTTTTTATTTTTTTACCTCAGGAAATTTTTCAATAAAATTTCATTATAGACAACATTTTTTGTAAACACTCTTGTTCAGGACCATCTACAACGTTGACAACAACATCTGTAAAACTTAACTCTTGATAATGCAACATATAACTACCGTGGCTGAATACTGGTTCTGGCAAGTAAATGGCAACTTTTTCTAAGGTTTGCCCTTGAGCTTTATTAATTGTTATGGCAAAGGCTAATGTAACTGGAAATTGTCGCCTTCTATGGTAAAGGGTAAATTAGTAGAGGATAGAGCCATATCAATACGGAGAATATTCTGACGCTCTATTTTCTTTTTACAATCGATCTGTCTTATTTTTCTTTGTCTTTCAGCCTTTCTTTGTTGATGTTTACTTGCTGAGCTGACCGTCTTCCAGGAGATGTTGCTTATATACGATTTGAGAGTCTTTTGTCCTACTTGACGTGTCCTTTTTTGGGTGACATGTTGTTAGTAGATAGTTACTTAGTAAACATGCACGGGCAGTATGTTTTGGCGCTCCCCAGCAATGGATTTTATGCGCGCAGCAACTACCCTAATCGCTTCTCCCCAGCAATGCTGTCCTTTATTTGCCCTATCATGCGGCTGGACTCATCATTCACTGTGTCCCAGCTTCCAGTGTGTGTGCCCACAGTCTCCCCAGCAATGATATCCTTTATTTGCTTATCATGGCTGGTCGACGCTATTCCACTGTGTGCTCAGCTTCCAGTATGGTGTGTGTCCACGATGCCGTCGAGCGTGTCGCACGAGCCTCGCGCATGAGCACTCACCAAAAGACACACACACACGGACACCTAGCACACAGGGTTTAATAAGAGGATGATGATACTGAAGATCTGTATTGACAAACCCAATAGTTGTATTGCAACAAGCCCACAAATGTAACGATAAATGAAAATTAAATGCAGAGTTATTAAAAAGATCTTTAGGATTACAAATTGCCTTCTTCAAATGTGGAATGATTTTCTTTTACAAAATTAATGAACCAAAATACTTCCTTTCTTGATGGTATGGCTTAAGGAATATTACACCAAAAAATGAATCAAAGGCAAGGCTTTTGACAGACATGGAGATTTATTTTTAAGGGTTTAGTTTCATTTAACAATATTTTAAAAAAACATACATCTGGATAACTGAAATATGGATTATATGACATAAACAACTGGAGATTTTTTCATGGATGTTTTAATAATTTTGCCATTCTTCATTGAAGCCTTTTGGGAGAACTCTTTTGTCCCCTGTTTTCATGTAAACATGATATATAAATTATTACTTATCCAACACTACAAACAACACAGTGCAAAACAACTGAGGAGTCACAACATGGATTGCAATCTATTAGGACGCTCAAAAGTTTCCACACTTTTTAACTCTATTTATTAAGAATTTCAAAAACAAATTACACCACTTTTCTACATAGTCACCTACATTTTGCGATATAGCTTTCCCATTGTCATACCAACTTTTAATGCACAACTACTCCTCCCACCTTCACCGTTTCCAATGAAAATATTAAAGCGCGGAAACTTTTTTTGTCCCTCGTACAAGTATTCAAATCAATGCTGATTAAAGATTCAATATTTCATTACATTTGCTGATTTTTTGTACATTTAAAAGCAAAGGCAGGTTAGTTTTGTTCTGGCTTAAAGACTTTGTTTGATGAACCTGTATGCAATAAATGAAGTAATTCTTCACTATGAATATCCACTGAAAATCAAGTAATGGTCAATACTGTATGGACAAGGGCTTATTGTACCATACTAGTCAATCTAGTCCTACTTGGAGCTCTTCAAGATGATATGTGTAAAACAGTGAGATGTGCGACATTCTTCCTATCTCACTCTACTAAATCTTGTGACAGGAACAAACTGTAATGTCTTTAGCATATAATTAATGTATTTGATACAAGCACTGGTGTAGACAAGAATGAGTTCTCAGTTTGAATCTACTATATAACTTTTACAAATCTATAATATATTCAGGAGTTAAACAATATTGCAATATGAAAGATGCGCCAGTTAAAAATAAAAATAAATTATCATATTCTTGTGAGGCTAGACCTGGCTAGACTTTTTCCTGTTTAATTTTTTTCCATTTTAATTTGTCATTAAAGCTTTTTAACATTTGGGGAATTCAAAATTAATTCTGTTTATTTATTTATTTATTTTTCAGTTTTTTTTTTTGAACAAGCTTAATATTTTCATGCTTCTCCACACTGTGATTTTGTGAAGGAATGTTCTGTTTCTGGAGGACTCCACAACTGGAAGTGGCAACACTGATGTCATTGGTCAATAGTATAAATGTCAGCACAACATCTTTACTAGCTGGTTGTCCAAGATTCTGGATTCTTAAAACAGCAGTGTTTGTTGCAGCGTTAGAAATACAAGTTCAACAGATGTTTTGAACAAAACACACTTAGAGCATGTTATTTTGGACCATGATTTTTGACTGACGCTTAGAGTTGTTATTTGGTTGTTTGGTCCCTAGTATGCTTTTGCTCCTCTCATCTCTAGGTCTTACTAAAACATTTTCTCTCTGCATATTTTATCCTAGCAGAACACATATAACACATATACATATAAAATAATCTTCTGTATGGAACTCGACCATTGTGAAAAGAACACACGCCAAACCAATTATTTAGTTTAGATGAAACCAAAATGTCAGCTCGTCATGCAGAATGGTAATAGGCTTGCAGTTAATAGCTACAAGGGGGAAAGCAAAAGTTGTAAATACTAGCACTATTGTAGTCATCCTGAGTAAACAGACCCACCAGAATTTTTTCAACAGCACTTAATAAATGATGTATAGTAAATGGAGACTTTACTCTGTGACTTTCACAGTCACAATCCCAAGTGCTCAAAGATGATCTTGGGAAATCATCACTGCCGGCTCTGCACATAGAGAGCTGTGAATACAAGAGAAGGAGCCACTTGGAAAGACTGTCTTGGGAAAATATTGATTTCAGACAATACATAGAAATTGTGCTGTACTGGCAGACTTTCTTTCATTTTGCATTTCAAATTTCTCTTAAAAGATTAAATCCTTTTCATATGAGTTATACTTTAACAGCAGTATAAACAAGTATTTGAAAAGGCAGCTCTATTAACCACCAGAGCAACAGATTACAGTGATGGTGACAACATAATCCTAATTTTACCATGCAACCTCTATAAACATAAAAATTAAATTTAGGTCCCTGAATTAAAATGACTAGCTTAATATAATCACAAAATTAAATTAAATCTAAGTATAATAATTATTATCAAATTATTTACCATAATTCCTTTTACAGTCTCCTGGTCTACCTAGGCAGATTACACAATATCACCATTCAATTAGTGCATGAAGTCAGAGATTTTCCGTTAGGGAGACTTGACTATGGAGAACTTTTTACCATGCCAGAAGAGAATGCACAAAGTAAAATCAGTGAGTTTACAGGTGGTTGTGAACAAAGGAGGACAACATTTCTGTTTAACATAAGTTTTAAAGTAAGCCATTTGAAAGATGCTCATACTTTGAAGTAAATGAGTCTTTAGAAATGCTTTCATCATTTAATCTTATTTTGCTGCATTTGTTTTCCTATATTGTTTTGTTATATTTTACAATGTGTTATCAGCAGATGTTCTAACCTTACTTATTCCATGTACTTTGTAGACTGGAAAATTTGTATATAGAAGTGTCTGTGGAGAAATGACATAATAACATTTCTGATAGAATGGGACTAATAGTACCAGTTCTGGACAACAGCAAACAATGTGAAAAATGTCCATGGAAATTAAAAAGAAAATCATATACTGCAGGTCAGTTATGCAGTCATATGTCAAATCAAGCAAAAGCATGCTTTTATTAAAATATTGTTAAAGACATACTTCCTAAATAAACACAGCAAATCATAATCAAGAATCTAAAAGTCTATGAGAGTCATGTTCTGAATTGAAAACTCCATCTTTTCCCTCATTCATTGGTTAGAAATCTTATGTTCAATTTAAAAAATAAACAACTAAAAACTACATCGGGTACACAAATATTATATATATGTTATATAGCAGAACCAGCGCCGCAGTGGAGAAGTAGTGTGTTAAAGAAGTTAGTGAAAAGAAAAGGAAAAATTTTAAATAACGTAAATACGATTGTTAATGTAATTGTTTTGTCATTGATATGAGTGTTGCTGTCATATCTATATAATATATATATAGCAAAATACCCGACTTGGCAGCGGAGAATTGAAAAGAAAAGGAAACATTTTAATAATAACGTACATGATTGACAATGTAATTGTTTTGTCATTGTCATGAGTGTTGCTGGATATATATATATATATCATATATATATACATATATATATATATACATATATATATATATATATATATATATAATATATATATATATATATATACATACATTTGTACATATATGCACACACATATACTATGGGGTGCCAAACAGGCAAATACATTGATTTTGTGAATATATAAAAGTCAGTCAGAATATATAAAGTCAAAACTTGAATATATAGAGTCATTCCCAATATTAAAAGTCAAACTTGAATATATAAAGTCACTGTCGGAATATACTGTAAAAGTCAAAACTTGAATATATAAAGTCATCGCTGGAATATATAAAGTCATTCCTGATTATATAAAGTCAACATCGGAGATATAAACTCATTCCTGAATATATAAAGTGAAAGTCTAAATAGATTGATTGAAACGACTCTGAACTGAACAAGTTAACAAAACTATTCAGAAAAATAAAAAAACACTGTTCAGGTTAATGTTTTGAAAATGATGCATGTGCTCCTGCCAGGATTGGTTCCTGCCTTGCCCAGTGTGGCTGGGATTGGCTCCACAGACCCCGTGACCCTGTGGTGATTCAACGAGCTGGAAATGGGTGGATATTCCAGTCTGACTTTGTATATTCGGACGCTGACTTTATATATTGAAGTTTTGACTTTATATATTCCAGCTACTTTATATATTCAAGTTTTGACTTTACATATTCAGAAACAAGTTTTGACTTTATATATACCGCTTGACTTTATATATTCAAGTTTGACTTTATTTATTCCGACAGTGACTTTATATAATCAAGTTTTGACTTATATATTCGGAATGACTTTATATATACAAGTTTTGACTTTAAAAAGTTAAATTTAGTCATCATTGCATAACTTTTCTTTACCAAGAAATTTAAAGACTAAATTCAACTTCTATTCCTAACAAAGATATTTCTGCGCACAAATAGAACCTACTTATATCCAAATTCGAGCTATTGAGCTGTCTGCCTGTCTGAATAAGTCACCTAACGCTTCGCTCTTACTTTTTTACCGCTTCATTTAATCATGGCTAGTGGCGGAAAAATTATAAAATGGAAAGAGGATTAATTAGTATGGCTTTACAAAACAATTATTGATGGCAAATCGATTATTCATAAAGCTTCAATTGGTGATCTGTTTTCTGTGCTAACCTCATATTTTTCATACTTCTTCTCAAACCAAGGTGCGAGGGTAAAATGAATCAGGGCGCTGATCAATGTAATCAGTGTACCAGGAAATAATGCATTGAAGAAGTTCCCTTTGCTTGGAATGCAAAGTGTGATTAAATGCATTATTTTTAACGGCGTATGGAGCACATGCATCAAGATTCTCAGCTGTGCTTGTGCTAAGAAAGGAAACGTTTTAAAAATAACGTATCAGATTGTCAATGTAACCTTTTAAGTAGTGCCTGGAGGATTCAGTGTGGAGAAACTGTAGAACAGCGGTGTATTAACTTGTGATTTTTCTGAGTATTTGGGTGGCGTCTAAAGATCGGCGTTAGCTGCGAGCTCAGCCAGAGCGAAATGAGGTGAATGGGAGGGAGATAATGACGTGACTCCCCACCCGCCTTAACCGTAATCCCCACAAAGACAGTCTCGGAATTTGCATAAGCACAGCCTTCACCTGCAATTTTAACTTAGTTACAAAGTGATCAAAACTCTCATTTAGTATCCTGCGTCCTCTCCATTAAACTTGTATCCCAGTACCTGTGGACATGATAACGCCAGCAGCAGCCTGTCTATGAACTTAATTTCAACTTTAGGTTTACACGTGCTTTGTCTCAAGTAGCAGCACCATGAATATGGTTTTATATGTCACCTCGCTCGCTTCTTATTGTTTCGCTGCCTTCTCAATTATATAATGCATGTTTTCTTCAGCGCTTTTTGGAGCTCTTCCAGGTTTTCTATGTACTGAGTTTACAGTCAGTTCACATGATTACGTGGGAGGCGTGATGATGTCACACGAAATTCCGCCCCCCCACGGCTTTCAAGGTCAACTCCATTACAGTATATGGAGAAAAATATCTTCCAGTTATGACCATTACGTGTAGAATTTCAAAATGAAACCTGCCCAACTTTTGTAAGGAAGCTGTAAGGGAATGAGCCTCACAATTTCAGCCTTCCACCCAACGGAAAGTTGGAGAATTAGTGATGAGTCAGTCAGTGAGTGAGTGAGTCAGTGAGGGCTTTGCCTTTATTAGTATAGACTAAAATACGCAGCTCGCAGAGGAGAAGTAGTGTGTTAAAGCAATGAAAAGAAAGGAAACATTTTGAAAATAACGTAACATGACTGTCAATGTAATTGTTTTGTCACTGTTGTGAGTGATGGATGTTGTTGTATATATATTGTAACAAGAGGAGACCAGAGACGAGAAAGGTTTGGGCAGCACACCCGTTAATTCGGTTTCCGGCTGCAAAAGTCTTTGAGGTATAATTAACAGTTGTTACACAGAGTCCAAAGAACTGCCTGCCTAAGCAAGGCAGGGAGCTTATAACACAGAGGGGGAATGATGTAGCCTCTGGCGACGAAGTGACATCATCCTGGGGCGAACGAAGTGACCTCATTCAATGGCGGAGCGGTTAATGG
>NW_024382202.1:0-19006 GCF_016835505.1 Polypterus senegalus
TTAAAAGGGCTAAAGGTTTGTGTATAATAAATGTGTTGACTGTTACATTTTATAATGATATTAAATCACGCATTCTAGGGGTATAAAACTGGACCCCACCCAACAGACGGGTTCAGAAGAGTCCTGATGCTGTCATGTACATTTGATTGTCTGCTTTTCTGAAACTCTTCTCACCGTGACTCTGAAAATAAAGCTGCTTTATCACCGCACCTGCTGTCGGGTCTGAGTTTTCGTCCACACAAGACACCAGCTGTACCGCAGTAAAGTCAGGCAATGCACTTCATTCAGTTTTGTCAAATCATGATGCAGCATCCCTCTTTGTCGTAACCCCTGAAATGCCTTATTGCCTGAATCCCGCCCCCCCCACCCCCATAAGGGGAACCATTTCTGGTTTCCAAGAGACCAATCCACAGGAAGGTTCCAGAAAGAATTTTTATTTATTTCGATTGGTAATAGACCTCATGCAGTAAAATGAAATACCACTAGGTCGTTATTTTAAAATGATTTTTGCTACACACAGTAGCACAGCTAATGTCCAGATTTTCTTCATCTGCTAGTGTACATTTGTTTCAGTTTTTCTACACATTAGGGCACTTTTCAAGGCACAAAGAACCAACATCATATGCAAAGAATGAAAAGGTGCTTCATCAAGCAATAGTTCTATGAGGAACTACACAACCCAGTAAAGAACCATCAAGTGCCATTAACGAACCATTATTTCTACACATAGACTTTCCACTGATATGACTGTAACAAAGTTACATAACATTTTTAAAATCTAATCCAGAACCATCAGAAAGGAGGCAGGATTGCATGGCTTGAGCTTAATATTCAAACAGTGCAATAAATGTAACCACCTGGAGAAGGATCTGTGTGAATCAGTGCTACCTGGAGTCATTCCTACTGTGTTGTAGTCTGACATCTCCTAGATAAAGCCCACCCAAATAAAGTCATCCAGTATGAACCTAAATCTCAGATATTCTTTGCAGCTTTGTTGTGCATTCTGCTAAGGTGAAGATAGCAAAAGAATTAACTGGTATGAGAAGAAAATCAATCCTAAAAACTGGACGTTGCTCTGTCTTGCGGTGGCTGAGCTCACATTTGTGGCAAGAGCCTACTCAATTACCTCCCTCAAGCTTTGCTAAAAATAGTAACCTTCATTACTGTGAAAAACAACCATTTTCTATACACATGGGCACAATCACCATCTCACTGACTGAGAAAAACATAGCCTGAGGACTTCCTTTAAAAAAAACATTTGTTTTCTAGACGAACATTGACGAAACAAAAACAATTTGAATCAATTATATAAATACAATTTACCATTTATTACAGGAAACAAACAAAGCTATTGTATGATTACAGATATTTCTCTTAAAAAACAAAAAACAAAGGAACTTTAACAAGAGGATGCAATGGAAGGTCAATTCAGAGTTTCCATTTTAACCCAAAATTTCATTACACGAAAACGTGCTGTACTCTTATTAATGAAGACAGAAGAAAATAGTTAGTTGTGATGGCTTGTGGCACAATGTATTTATTTTCTCAAAGCACTCACTAGTGCAGAGTGGCTATAAAATACACAAGGAACGAGAAGGTAAATTACAGTATATATTGAAGTACAATGCATCAAAGGGAAATGAAAATCTGCAGTGAAAAGAGAAAAACAAAATAAGGACATGCGAAACAAAACACGGTTAGATTAGGGTGACATGATAGTTAAGCTGAAGTGGCATTATGTGATTCCCATTTGTTGGGTATGTCAGGCTTACCGACGGAAGTTGCTGATCTCATTCCTAGATGATGTCAATTTACACGACTGTGAAAAGAAAATGCACAGTAAAGCCAATAGCGTCATGCCTGATAGAGCCAGAGCTGTTCGAAGGGTTAACAGGTATCATTAGTTCAGCCTTAATCTCTGTCCTTTTTAATTTTGTTTTCCATTATGTCGTGGTATGTACAAGACCCAATACACCCGTGTTCCTTATTCCTTATATGCATTGTACTAATGTTCTAAAGATACTCTTGACCATTTAGTTGCATATGTGTTTCTATATTATAGTTATAGGTCTATATTATAGTGAGCTTTTTTGAAATCAAGAGGTGCAAATAGGCATGACAACGGTAGGATGAACACTGGTTGGTTGTCAACTCTCATGCACACAGTGCATTTAACACCAAGTAATTCATAGAATAAGTATTCATCCCTTTCAGTATTTATTAGATGGCAATGATGGGTCTGACACACACAGGCCCCTCGTTCTGTAAGCTTTGTACATCTGCACTCTGCCATTTTTCTCCATTCCCAGCTTACAGGGAAAACTTGGGGGTTGGAGGCAGGATTGGCACTCCAGCCACCATAAAACCCTCACACTGCTCCATTGTGCAGAGGTGTCACCTGCTGCACTCAGGTCCCAGGTGGTATGGCATGTGGTGGCTGTGCCAACATGTTATCATCGCATGCTCCTAACATTCACTGCAAAACTGCAGTTCTGTCAGGTTACATGGGAACTGTGAACAAACTACATTATTCAATTCCATCCACAAATACTTAATTGGATTGAGATCTAGACTCTGCCTCAGTCAATCCAGGGCATTCACATTGTGGTTTTGAAGCCATTCCTGTGTAGGTTTGGCTTTATGCTTGTACACATTGTTTTGCGGTGACTTCTAAATCACAGCAATCTCTTGCAAAATGCATTTTTCTTGAGAAGTTTGCTCTGTTTTGCAGCTTTCATTTTATCCTCTACCATCACAAGCATTCCAAGACCTGCTGTAGAGAAACAGCACGATGCAGTCACTACCATGCTTCACAGTGGAGATAGGGGTTGTTTTGATTATGTGCCATGTCTGGTTTATGGCAACCATGGTGTTTAGTCTAATGGGCAAAGGCTCAATTTTGGTCACCAGAGAACCTTCTTCCGACTGACTTCAAAGTCTCCCAAGTGCCTTCTGGTAAGCTTTATATCTTGAGTTTTGTTTTCTTCTCTTTGCCAACTCTCCCATAAAGCTGTGGCTATTGAAGCACTTGGAAAACAGATGTTGTCTGCACAGTCTCTACTATTGTAGCTCTGAAGTCTCTTAATAGCCTCCCTCAATATTCTTATTCTTGCACAAAGAATAAAAATGGTTTGCTACAGTATAGGCAGATTTACAGCTGTGCCATACTCTTGCAATTTCTTTTTGACTGATTTAACTGGATACTCGGTGACTTGGATATTTTCTTGTCTCCATTTCCTGACATGCTTTTCCATGACCTTCCTATGGAGTTGCCTGGAAAGTTTTCTTGTCTTCATTGTGTAGGTAAGCCACCATACGCTGGCTGACTACACGCTGGCCATTCCACCTTCAGCTGCAATTAGACTACAATCATCTGAAATAACAGACAGATGGTCTCCATTGAACTAATCATGTGACATCTAAAAGCAATTGAGCAGTGTCATATTAAAGAGGCTGAATAATTAAGAGATTAATTAATTTAAAGTGTTTCATATTATCAATCAGTTTAGAGCACTTTGCAAAAATCTGTTTTCACTTTGACATTAAACAGGCTTTTACTTTTGACCAGTGTCAAAAAAGCCAATTTAAGCATGCTGCGATTCAATGTTGTATAACAATAAAATGTGAAACCTTTCAAGGATGTGAATACTTTTAGAGAGATAGTTTTTTATTCTTAAAATATTCCTAATGATAATTTTTTGGACTTGCTGTTTGAAAGGTTTATTGAATCTAACATGGCTGCAGCATATTTTCATGAAGTAAATCTAATGCAAAGTTCTATTACAGGTTAAATTCCGTTTCAGCAAATATTGAAGTAATGAATTTTTAAAACTTTTTTTTAATTGAATTTTTAATGTTTTGAATACTTTTTTTTGGCCCAGCCAAACGTTTGTACCAAGGTTATTATAGTTTTTATTTCTATATTTTTTCTGACCTTACTTGGAAATTTAGTTTAGATTTTGTTTTACTTCATCGTGTATTTTTAGTTTTAGTTTAGTTTTTATTTCACAAAGACATTTTTATTTTATTTTTATATCTATTAGTTTCAGTTTTAGTTTTAGTAATTATGACATGGAGCTCCTACAGAGTTTAGTTTTGTGTCACAATCAGACAGAACTGTACATATAAAATTTGGATATGAGTTTAATGTTAGTGGAAGCTTACAGCACTACATGGTGTACAATCTGGTTTTGATTTTGTCTGATTAAAAACAAGCATAATCCCCTATATGCAATGAGGTTGATGTTAAGAACTTAAAGAATATGATATTTCAACTATCTATATTGACAGAAAGAGAAAAACATGAAAAAAGGAAGACAAATATTTTAAAATATAATTGTGCTAATGGATTACTTTCACAATATCAGGTATTTTGAGTTGAGAATATGAACTAAAAAAGATAAATGAATAAATATAGAATAAATACATAAAACCCTATAGTATGTTTAGTTTTTCATCACTTGGCAGACTCTCTTAGCCTACCTACCTTTGTTTGTGTCACTTCATTGTTAAACAATGTTTTTAAAGCAAAAGTGATTGGTCAGCAACAATATGCTGATCTTGATGATGACCTAGTCAGTCGCTCAATCAGTGCCGTTTTATTTAAAAAAACCAGGAGTGGTCACCCGTACACTTTCTTGTATACTTGGATATGGGGATGGATATTTGAGGTGTAAACCACAAGAATTATTATATTTTTATATTATGTACGTTAAGGAACCGTCAACAACAAATCAAATTAATAATATACTGAACAATTATTATAAAAGTAAAGTTGAATAAATCGGACTCTGCAGCTGCATGAATAAAAAAAAATGTGTTCAGGTAAAGTACCACTTCCGGGTGATGTATTTGGCCCAAATACACATCTACAACTGTAGTGTAACAACCACATGCCGAATTTCATCCATCTATCTAGTTGCGTTTTTGAGTTATCGTGTTTATATACACACAGACACACTTGCGCACACATACCATTTCAAAAAACGGTATTTTTGGACTCTGGTAGGTCTATAACGTCAAGATTCATCAAAATATCGAGGTTGAATGTTTTCATGATTATTATACTTTTTCTATACCTTGTATATGAGAAAGTAAACACGATTTCTCCTGTGCGAAGTGGCAGGTGAACTGCTGTCGACAAAAAGCAGTCACATGAGAAATAAACTGAAACGTTACTCACTTGTGATTTTTCTGTCCATATGGTAAATGTTTTGTTGACCAGCACATTCTGATTTCAGCCATTTCAATTACATCTTGATATACAACAAGCGCAAAGAAAGGCAGCACGTAAATTGCTTTCTATTTCACACGCTTTACACACCCGTATTCAGCTTGCTCTGTCACCAGAAATTCTGTTTTAGAGTTAAACTTACAAAGGTTAAAGGCAAGAATATTCATTTAAAAACGAAAACTAAAAATATTTTAGTAAATTATTATTTTATTTCAGTTAGTCTTTCCAGCTACTTTAATAGTTTTATTTAGTTTTAGTTTTTCATTTCGGTTTTGTTAATTATTTTATTTCAGTTTATGAAAACTTTTTTTTAATAATAGTTTCAGTTTTGATTTTAGTTTTCGTTAACTATAATAACCTTGGTTTGTACAACATCATGTTAAACAGATCACATTGAAATGTTAACTTTTTTACATTTAAAAAACATTTTAAACATTTAACATTTTTAAGACTTACCACTGTATATAACTAATCCCCACCTTCCCTTCTATATCTATAACCTCAGGCAATTAGATGTAAAGTACATTTGAATATTGGCAACCATACAACCTGATAAAATGGTGATGTGTAATTCAGGTGGCACACAGACTTGCAGTTACTTAAAATGTCTCTAGTTAAGGCATCGTTGGTGCTCAGCTTTCAGCCACATGTCTGTTCAATATGGCTGCTGAGCTGTGCTCTTCATTGTGTTGTCTTCATCATCACAGGTTAGCAAGAGAGATGCTTCTTCCATCATATGTTGGTTAGAGAGAGAGAATGTGGTTGAGCAAGTACATTTATAGATGTTCTCTCCAATTCCTAGAACCAATAGGACATCATGGTACTTAAAGGCCTCTGAGACAAGCCAATTCCAAACAGCCATATCTCAGACCAATGGGAGCAATAGTACATTTAAACCCTGCAACCCCCAAGACCATATGTTAAGCTAACCTGGCTTTGTGTGGGGGATCAAACTGGTTTAAGACACATCCCCCCAAATCCTGTCATAAAATTACAAAGAGACAGTCGTAAAAAGGGTTGGGGGTTGTGCAAACACGAATACCTCTCACCACTTGGTTTGCCTAAATTATAAATAAAGACATACAAAACATTTATCAAGTTATATGTAAAATCTCCCATCACAACACTCCACCCGATGAATGTTTTGTACAATGTTTTTATACACAATGTCTTTAAATTGTTTAAAGAGTCTGATGCATAACTTGTGCATTGTTGGCAGTATTTGCTCTCCCAGTGTTAAAAGTTGTCCATGACCATTTGTCCATTACATATCTTCTTTATTTCAAAGACAATCTGAAGAACTGTGGATCCGCTCCTGATGACTTGTATCTGCTCCAGCTTGCGTCAACTCTTTCTGCAGTCTTCATATGTCATCAGATCTGGTGGTTCAAAATGAGACAAGTCCACACCTTCCACTAAACTAGCCCACTACAATTTAGTCTATTGTGTGAATTTTTAATCTGTGCTTGTTTTGTGTCTAACTGCTAATTAGACCCCTGTCCCAAACTATCTGTTTAAGCATATGCAGCTGTACAATTAACATCAAAATTTGAAAGGTAACATGCCACAGGTGCCAGTACAACCACTTCTGCCCAAGTGAGAGCACATGTGCCACTGCATAAACTGTTCACAAACCAACATTTGTGGCCCCTCTGCACACATTTGGGGTTGACTTAGTTGCCTCTTGTGCTTTCCTACCCATGGTGCAACTCTTGACTGCCATCAGCCTTTACCAGTATAGGCTGGCATCACCACCATGAGACATCAAGCTATGCAACTCTCATCATTCCCTGTAGGCCACCCCTAGAGTTGTTTGCTCACCATATGCATACTCGTTGTGCTAAACACCTCGGTTCAGAATTGGCCCACTGGTCCTGTGCCTGTACCACAGCCGACAATCTCAGCAGGGCTTCCATATTTTCCCAATTAGACTATACCTAAACATCGGAGCCCATATGTCTTGCAAATGTATCAGCTGCACCTGCTTTCCTGAAAAGTTCACCAATTTGCTCAGTATACCGTATTAATTATCCCACTTAATTAATTAATACCCAGAATGTATACTTTATGAGCCCAAAATGAATCCCCTTATTTTGGCATTCCTAACTGGTTTGTTCAGTTTCCACCCCTTGGAATATAAATTTGCTGCAGTAATGAACAAACCTTTCCTTTTAAACTATAGCTATTGTGACTAGTCCTATTATTGCATGACTTGTGGACTTGTTACTCACTTAAACCCCAGTAAGTGTCTTTTCTTGATGTCTCTTCAGTTCTTCTTCATGTCTTTGTCTTTAGTCTTTACGTCTTTTCCTCTTTCTTTTTTTCATTCTGCTATGTAGGCAGGTCTGCAAAATGGAAGGTGACAAAGCAGTTTCTGTCCATCTCATTTTCGTAGTTGTCAACCTGGTGCCAAAACTCAAACTTTGCTTCCAGGCATTCATTGGAACAGCTTGGCACTAGTGCCACGCCACTCCAATGTGCCAATGGTAACCCGATCTCCTGCATGGATTTTACTCTGCTAATTGCCTTCACTATTTATTACCTGCACCAAACCAAAGTCCATAAAAACCTTACAATAGAAGTAGCACTATTGCAAAAGGCCAGAAAATTGAAATAGAAATAACTATTTTCCCTTTCCTGTCTTCCTGCACTACCCTTCTATTTTTTTCATTGCCTGTGTGTCCTTTTTTTATTGTATGGTAACTGCTACCTGAAAGTGTGGGCTGAAACCTCTCCAAATCCAAGTGCTAAATCCAGCATCTCTAAAACTGACCTGTGTTCTTTACTAAAGACCAGCTCACTTTTCTCCATTTTATTGCATGGAGATTCATAGGCTGTCTTTTGAACAACTGGTCAGTCAGGTTTCGAATTACTGAACCTAAGTGTGTGTGCTTTTTAATTACTGCTGGCCCCAGCACAGCTGTTAGGACCTTCACACCCCTGTGCATTCCTGGCTTGCTAGCTAGCTTGTAAAACTTCCTGCTGCACCATCCCCCATCCTTTGTTCTTTGGCTTGTCCTGTTTCATTCAAACCAACTCCTAAACTGGTGCACTTTCTTTCCAACTCAGCCATTCTTGCACTAGCACATTCAGACCTTTCACACACAAGCACTTGAATTCCTTTCATTTCCATTGTTCTTTATTTTAATTCCACACTTTCTTTACTCAGTATCAATATGCCAATATCCAGTTCATGCCCTCTAGTCAACAATTGCCATTCACACTCACCAGCTCCTCTGCCTTCTATCTGATCTCTTTGTCCTAAATCAAAATTCAATGCAGCACTGGTTACCTTTCCTAACAGTGGTGAAATATCTATCAGTGTAGCATGCTCTTTAAATACTGGACAGACCTCAGAATTACATGGAGATTGTAGTGCTAGTGGAGAATAAAGGAAGAAAACACCCTTGCTGTTTTCCTTCCTTTCATCCCTCTCCTTTTCCTCACACTCACATTCCACTCTTTATCTGAGCACTCATCTGTCTCATGTAAGTCACCCACCCATGTTTTAGGGTTCCAGTCTGATCTGGTTACTATTGCCCTAACTTTCACCATGGGTGGTTTACATTTCTTTTTTCCACTTCTTTCACTGCTTTCTACTTTAGCAGCGGATGTTCTACATGCCAACACTTCACAATTATCACACCAACTGTTACATCTTTCAAAACTCTCACTCAACATTCCACAACTTTCACTTTCATCCATTTTGCTATTTTCTTCCTTATCATGATCTTCCTTATTACCAATAATACAAGCTAGTAAACCTCTTATAACAGCAGCTGTCTTCTTTAAACCTGATCTCTGTTTTCTTGCTTTTAATCCTTCCAGCCCCCTTCCATTTTGTGGCACGCTCAGCTCAGCTTCTGCTTTCTCTACCTGAACTACAGGTTTCCTAGCTTTAGCCTGCTTCCCTCTGCCACTCCACTGGAAGATGGCTGACTTTAAAATGAACTTAGGCATTTCTGAGTCTACAATTTACTCTAATACAATTTGCCAAATTCGTTATGGGTTGGCCTACTTTTGCCCCTGTAAGCAAACATACACATACATACACAAAGATCCTAAACGAATAAGTACCGTATGAATGACGAATGCATGTCCCATCACTCCCTAGCACTTTAACCACTTAAATGCTGTATGAATGACGCATGCATCTTTCACCACTCCCTAGCACTTTAATTAGGGACTCACTACGACCAGCACTAACAAACATGCGGGTGTCCTTGTGACACACATGAAGTCTCTACACTTTGTTGGTTATATTCCATTCAGCAACCAAACAATGTTTTACTTCCACCGCATTTGTACACTGGGTGCCCTAAAATTCACATGCATAAACAAACACATACATCAAAACAGTATTTGCAAACAGGGTGCAAAACTTGGTTACCCCAAAATCCTGCCGGACTGCCAATTGTTTAATCTTGGTAGAGTAATATATATTGCTCTACTGTCCCCTATTGTATTATTAATATGTAGCCTTAGAATACCTAATCTCACAGACTTGCCACTGTATATAACTAATCCCCACCTTCCCTTCTATATCTATAACCTCAGGCAATTAGATGTAAAGTACATTTGAATATTGGCAACCATACAACCTGATAAAATGGTGATGTGTAATTCAGGTGGCACACAGACTTGCAGTTACTTAAAATGTCTCTAGTTAAGGCATCGTTGGTGTTCAGCTTTCAGCCACATGTCTGTTCAATATGGCTGCTGAGCTGTGCTCTTCATTGTGTTGTCTTCATCATCACAGGTTAGCAAGAGAGATGCTTCTTCCATCATATGTTGGTTAGAGAGAGAATGTGGTTGAGCAAGTACATTTATAGATGTTCTCTCCAATTCCTAGAACCAATAGGACATCATGGTACTTAAAGGCCTCTGAGACAAGCCAATTCCAAACAGCCATATCTCAGACCAATGGGAGCAATAGTACATTTAACACCTGCAACCCCCCCAAGACCATATGTTAAGCTAACCTGGCTTTGTGTGGGGGATCAAACTGGTTTAAGACACATCCCCCCAAATCCTGTCATAAAATTACAAAGAGACAGTTGTAAAAAGGGTTGGGGGTTGTGCAAACACGAATACCTCTCACCACTTGGTTTGCCTAAATTATAAATAAAGACATACAAAACATTTATCAAGTTATATGTAAAATCTCCCATCACAACACACGGTTTACAGAACAAGTTCATAATGGAACTGACTAACAGGGAAATTACTGGGCTTAAATATAGAGGAAAAATGGAAGAGGTGGAGTCAAGATGGCCAGAACAGGAACTGATGTGGATTCTGGGAGTGGGAAATGACGTCATCTGTGTTGGCCTGAAGTGACGTCATCAGTGGATGGGTTGTTGGTGATGTCATCAAGAGACCAGGCCTTTGGGTGAACTGCAGAGGAACAAGAGGAGAAAGGATTAAGTGAGAGCGCCAACCTCAGATCTGGCTGACAAATATCTGTATTTGAATCTGCAAACTATCCTCCATATATGCACGTGTGTGACATAGGTATTCAATGGTATACACTTCGCCTGTCAGTGGTCTTAATGCAGTGGCTGATCGGTGTATATACTGCATAAAACATGAAGGAGAAAAGAACGTAGACACAACATTTCAGCTTTATGGCTGATTAGGGAAGCTGTACAGCCAAAGCACTGTATCTCTAACATTCATTTCTTTTCTTTTTTCAGAATGAGAAGAACCTTTACCTTTTTTTATTTCCTTTTGAAGATGAATACTGGCCCAGTTCTTTACTAACTCCTATAGACCATTAATGATTATTTTTAGAAGTTACTTCATAAGGAAATTTTTTTTAAAGACTAAGAAGCTAGCAGACCTCATTTCATTTTATATAAAAGATGATCGAGCTGACTCTATGGGCCAGTTAGCTTAATGTGTTTTGCAGGAAGATGAATGGAAGCAATTATTAAAGAAAAGACTGAGCAACCCATTTCAAATATCTGTGCATTAGCTAACAGTCAAGATGGATTTGGACGAGCATATGGACTATCACTAATGTGCTAAATGTTTATGAAGAAGCAGCAAAGCATTCCATCAGCAATGTGCATGCAGTGCTCTTTATGATAATTTGATAAGATATTGCAAGAAAGGCTGATAATAAAACTAAAAAAGCAGGAGCTGAAGATGTTGTGGGTAGATTTGTGAACTTCTCAGAATGAATGGTGGGTTCGTTCTGGGATTAGGCCTACAAGCACTGTTTATTTTACCTGATATGGCATAAATGACATGGATAAAACTAACCCACAAGCTGAATAAATCTGCATATCAAATTATCATAAAGAAAATCCCCAGACCTTAATCAAAATTGAGAACTTGTGGTCAATCCTTAAGAGGCAGGTGGACAAACAAAAAACCCACAAATTCTACCATCAGTCAGGATTTGGCCTAGAAGTTGACGGACAGCATGCCAGGGTGAATTGCAGAGGTCTTGACAAAGAAAGAAGGGCCTTTGAAACGTATGCATTGCTTGTAATTATACTTCAGTATACAATAGAAACATCAAGTACAACAACAACATTTATTTATATAGCACATTTTCATACAAACAGTAGCTCAAATTGCTTTACATAATGAAGAATAGAAAAATAAAAGACACAGTAATTAACATAGAATAAGAGTAAGGTCCAATGGGCTGGAGAAAAAAATAAAATCTGTAGGGATTCCAGACCATGAGACCACCCAGTCCCCTCTGGGCATAAGTAGTAGCAAACTTTGTGAAAACCAATACTTGTGTCATTCTGAAAACTTTTGGCCCGACTATACTTTGAAAAGCTGCTGAATGAAGGAAATTCAAGGGTAGTATTTGGGGATGGAGTTCCAAATGAAGGGCTGGTATCAAGAATAAAGAAGGAGTAAATAACAAAGGCTCTAAAGAGAATATAGAAATTGAAAGGTGTCAGGACCAGATGAAATAGCAGCAGACGTGTGCAAGAGTTTAGAAGAAGACAGAGTAGATGTGTTGTGTGATCTAAAGCAGAAGATCTAGGAACAGGAGAGAAAACCAGAGGAGTGGAGAAACAGTGTGATTGCACCATTTTATGAGGAGAAGGATGATATTTAGGATTGTGGAACGTATAGAGAGATAAAGCTGATGTGTCACACAATGAAAATTAAAAAAATGGTTATAAAGAGAAGGCTTAGGGAAGAGACCACCATAGGGGAGGGACAGTTTGGTTTGATGCCAGGGAGAGGAACAACTGATGCAGTCTTTGAATTGAGACAGATCATACAGAAGCATCAAGATAAACAGAAAGGTCTGCATATGGTGTTTACTGATTTGGAGAAGGTTTATGATAGCGTGCCACATCAAGAGGTGCATGGTAGAGAAAGGAGGACCAGAGAAGTAAGTGAGGATTGTCCAGGATATATACGAGGGATAGAGGACTTGGGTTAAAAGCAGTGTTGGGGTAACAGACAAGATTCAAGGAGGTCTGCACCAGGTATCTCCTTGCATATGTCTTTGAATTGGTTATGGATGTGCAGAGTCATGGCATAAAAGTCCAATCCCCCTGGTTTTCGTTTTTTTTTTTTTGCTGATGACATTGTGTTGTGTAGCACCAGAAAAGAGGAAGTGAAGAGGAAGTTGGAGAATGGAGAAGGGATTCGGAAGACAGAGTACTGCAGATTAATAGGAAGAAGAAGACAGAACATCTGATGTTTAATGAGGATCAGGATTCAGAAGTTAGCTTGTAGGGAGAGCAACTGAAAAGAGTAGAAATGTTTAAATATCTAGAGTCAGTGATAGCTCAAGATAGAAAATTTTACATGCAGAGAAAACCCATAGAGTGCAGTGTGGATGGAACATTTGGAAGAAGTTATCAGGAGTAGTGTGTGATCAAAGTATTAAAGTGAAAGTTAATGTTAAGGTTTTTAAGACAGAGGTAAAACCAGCAAGGATGTATTGAGCTGAGACAAGGGCAGTAAAGGAAGTGCAGGAGAAGAAGTTAAATATGACAGAAATGAGAATGTTGAGATGGATTTGTGGTGTTATGAAAAGTTAAAGAATAAGAAATGAGACAATCAAAGGTAAAACAAAAGTGGGAGAGATATCTAACAAAGCACAGGAAAATGGTATGGACGTGTGATGAAGAAAGACAATGAATGTGTGGGCAAAAGAGTGATGGGGATGGAAGATGGATGGGGAAGATAAAGTGATTGATGCCAAAGCAGAGGTGGATGGATAAAGTAGAAGAAGATCTGAAGGAAAAGGGTCTGACTGGTGAGGAGGCACAGAAACAATATGTTTGGAGAAGGTTGATCAGGCACATCGACCACACACAGAAGTAGGAAAAGATGAATTTATAAAGTTTGTATTTGTATCTACCTGTGAACACAGCACCTGCACTCTGTGAAGAGCGCTATACAAATTAAACTTAATTGAATTAAATTGAATGACACCATGTGTCACTTAACAAGTGTAACACATCTTACAACAACTTGAGTGACATAAAACAATGCGCCAGATCCTATAAAAAATCAAAATGGCACTGTGGTAAATTGAACTGCTACATTAAAGTAATTACTTTAATATGTGAGAAGTATAAAATACCTAAATTCATAGCAGAAGTGCTCAAAATTATTAGGTAGGTTGGATGCCAGCTGTTGCTTTAAAATGAATTCTTTAACGGTGGCGGCATGGATGACAGTTACATCAGAGTAAATTTTATATTAAGTTTCTAAGTATTTATTTATATAGAAAATAACAGATACATAGACTTGCTAACTAAGCAATGTTGGACACAGTAATACTTCAGGGACCTTCAGAGCTTGTTTTGTTAATATTTTGAAACAACTGCAGTAAAGTAAAAAGGACCTGATGAAATGTACTGTGCTGAATCTCCTATTCTTGTGAAAATATTCTTATTCTTAAAATGATAAAACTAACAGAAGCCATCAAAACGTCATAAAGACAAGTATGGAACTGCAGTAAAGAAATTATTATTCAGAAATGTTTTATAAATTGCTGGTTGCAATACTGGAAGTAACATAATACATATGGTTAAATAAAAATAAAGTCAAGTTTTGTTATTTACTGAGAACTGGTTTTAGTTCACTGTGGTCGTAAACATATTTTTAAGTGGTGTGCCACATGAGATATTAGCCATAGATATAGTTGGCAAAAATGATCTCTAACAAACCATAAAGTATTGAATTCCAAACGTTTCCTGTGCTGTGACAATTACAGCAATTTGAAAGAAGCATTCATACAATATATATATGTTTTGCACATTTTGAAAAAGAGATTTTCAAGTATAGCAATTTCCTTTGCAAGCGAACAACCCAAGCTTAAATGTTCTGACAAAACATCTATTTCTACTGAGATGTGATTCATACTCCTGTAGTCATTACACCATTGACTTAACTGTTCCTCTGGCAGTTCAGCTGTTTCAAAGTCTGCAGTGTTACAAAATTGTCTGTTAAATTTATTTCATTTGCAATCCAACCTAAATTGATGTGATGGCTAAAAGTAGTTCATATTACAGAATTACAAAAAAAATCAAAAACAACAACAACAAAAAAAAAAAGACAAATTCTAAATGTTAATTACATATCAAATGGAATACTAATGTATGATCTAAAATACAGTATTTTGTTTGTACCCCAATAAGTACAAGGCATCGCCAATATACTAACAACCCAATTGTGCTTTACTCGCTCAGAATATGGAACCAATGTAGGAGGTATTTTTATCTGTGGCACCTCTGCCTGAGAACCACCTTTTTCCACCCTCTCAAATGTACACAGTTTTTAATGTCTGGAAAACATTTGGGATTAAATCACTTAGAGATCTGTACATAGACAACATCTTTGCATCCTACGAACAATTACATTCCAAATTTTACTTTCTAGCAACACATTTCTTTCATTACCTTCAAATTAGAAACTTTCTTAAAGAAAACCTGCCCAATTTTCCTCATCTCCCACCTACCTCTATTCCAGAAAAAATATTGATCAGTCTTGAGTACTCATACAGCATTTCTGCAATATATAAAACCATTTTACAGTCTCTCCCTTTCAAAGATCCTAGAGTACAGTGGGAAAAGGATCTCTCACTCAACATCTCAGAAAAGGAGTGGACGGTAGCAATGCAGAGAATTCACTCGAGCTCCATATGCGCAAAGCATACAATAATACAACTTTAATTATATTTATCAAGCACATCTGTCTCGTTTAAAATTGTCCAAAATGTTTCCAGTGCAAGATCCAACCTGCGAACGCTGCAATGGAGCTCCGGCCTCATTGAGCCACATGTTTTGGGCCTGCACCAAATTAACATCATTCTGTACCAAAATCTTTGAATGCCTCTCAGACAGCCTTGGTGTCCCAATCCCTCCTAATCCATTAACAGCTGTGTTTGGTGGGCTTCCAGAGGGGCTTAAAGTGGAGAAGGACAAATAAACTGGAATTGCCTTTACTATACTACTGGCACGTAGACTTCTCTTGCTGAACTGGAGGAATCCTAACTCAACTCTTTTAAGTCAGTAGGTAACTGATGTTATATGTTGTCTGAAATTGGAAAAAATCTAATTCTCACTTAGAGGATCCGTACAAAACTTTTTCAAAACTTAGCTGATCAATAACATTTTAGAATAAACATTTAAATTGAGGAACCGGATTATCTCCACTCTTTTTCATTCTATTTATTTTTATTCATTTATTTATTTACATATTTTTACTATTGTTAAAGTTTTGTTCTGCTGGCCTGGCTCTCTTTCTCATGAGTGGGGGTTGATTCGTTTTGAACCTAGTCTTGTTAAACCTGACTTGCAGGTATGGATAGTTGTTTGATTCTAATAAAAAATAATAAAATATTAGAAAAACAAAATACAGTATTTTGTCTTTCAGTGAAGGGATCTCAGTGTAATTATTTAATGGGAGTGCTTTAAAAGTAAATTCAACAATAGTATTAATGCAACCAGCGCCACTTGTTCAAATACTATGGTGATCGAATTTTGGGTTTTCAAAAAGAGGATGGAAGTAATTGGGAGAAGGGAATTAGGAATTACCAATACTCGATCAAATTTCTTTTGTTGTTTATATCACTGTTTAAACCAACAAATAGTACGTTTTTCCTTGTCTCCACTTGATATTCGCTGAAATTCTTCTTTTTTCCCCATGCTTTTGCCATTGTCTTTTCACAGAACACCAAACTTAAGGGCTATTTATATTGATTTGCATATTCAAAGAGGCGTAGTTATGGGAAGATACAGGGTGGGGTGGCAAGCGTGTGTACGTGCATTACACTTCATGCTGTCTGGGATTTATGTAGCGGAAGAACGTGGAAGTTGGCGTACACAAAGATTTATGCATCTGGATTTCTTTGTGTGTACGCACATTTCTGTTTTGGTCCATATGCCACGTTTTAGTGTGAATTCTATGCACGATGTTATACAAGAAGCCCCAGGGTTTGGGGGTGGGGGGGGTTTGCTGGACCCTAGTTCAGCTAGCAAAGAGCACAAGGCAGGTACAATTCCTGGACAACACAAACAAACACACACACACCAAGTACACATTAATAGCAATTTAGTGTCGCCAATTCACCTAACCTGCATGCCTTTGGCCAGTGGGAGAAAACTGAAGCACTCCGAGGAAACCCATGCAGACACAGGGAGAACATGCAAACTCCATGCAGCTAGGACACCGGAACCTGTAAGGCACCATGCTGCCCTGTAACGCTACATGTTTTGTATGAAAATGTGCTGTAGAAATAGATGTTGTCATTTGGGGGGCCTTGGTATCTACCAGTATGGGTTTCATTCTCTATGATAGGGCGCTGTCAGGTTTTATTCTTATCACATGCCAACCAGGTGTCACCCTGGTCCTCACTGACTGCAAACTAGCTAGGCAACCTTTTAATATACAGTATACTAGGACCCACAGTATACAGATAAACAAACACTTTTAAACTTACCCTAAGAAATTTCGCACAGTTAATTAGATTTCATTCATATCTGTTTTACCTGTCATTATTTCCCATGATCAAAGTAGCTTTTATTAAAGGAAGACATTCTATTGAAATTTCTATGTTTATTTAATTTACTTCACAGTTCCATAATAAAATATTCTTTCCTCTTGAGAGACATATAAATTTAATCATTTGGAGTGTCTATATTTTGTGATATTAAAGTTTTTCTGCTTCCTTAATTTCCTGTAGCATATTGTTAATTTTAAGCCTTTTGATTTATTCATTTATTCTTTCATTTATCTTCCGCCACTTCTCTGTGCCGGGTCGCCAGTTCAACCATCTTAGCAATGAGGCCCAAACATCCTATTC
The DNA here is from genome assembly GCF_016835505.1 of Polypterus senegalus. Lineage (NCBI taxonomy): Eukaryota > Metazoa > Chordata > Cladistia > Polypteriformes > Polypteridae > Polypterus > Polypterus senegalus. The sequence goes on from NW_024382202.1 coordinate 17,535, forward strand.
CCCAGCCACACTTGCCAACTCATACTGTGGAATCCCAAGTCTTTCCTAGGCCATCTGGGAGACTTCATGTCCTGGATCTTCCCGGGTCTCCTCCCAGCTGGTTGTGCCATAAAACCTTCAATGGTTGTCCAGGAGACATCCATATCAGATGTCCAAGCCACCTCAATTGGCTTCAGTCTTACTTACACATTGTGAAGTTTCAGTTTGATGTTTTCATTGTTAATTTTCTGGTAGTGAACATTAAGTCACAAGACTTCATTCACTGTAGATGCCCCCTGGGGTTCCTGGTGTCTGTTTATTCAATTTAGTCCCAACAATGTACTTTTATTTGATTAACTTTCCTTTAGTATGAGTCACAATGCTACACTTTTATAAATTTATCACATTTAAAACAATGCATTCCTCCATTTTCTGAACCACCTATTCCAACTGAAAGGTCACAGGAAGCCAAAGCCTATGCCAGCAGCATAAAGTGTAAGGCAGAAACCGTGATGGAGCAATGAGTGATGCTGGGCCAATATGCAGTTTAAACCTAACAGGTCCATCTTGCTACTAATATTACAGGGTATTGACATTCTGATGAATTATTTGACAGATGATTGTCTATTTTAAACAAAAAAATGGAGTGTGGCTTCTGATTTGATTGATTTATTTTGTGCTGTGTTCATTTACAGTTATATATATCTGCTTAGCCGACACAATTATTTCCATAACACCTTACAAAAGAGTTCAACTGTAGTAGTCTTGGGGGACTGTTTAGGAACAAATATTATAGGATAAGGTTGCAAAATTGATCATCACAAGTATAAAGCTCAAAACCAAAAAAACAAGCAAGTTGCACTTCCTTAGTTACAACATCCCAACATTAGACAGAAATTCACACGCTTCTTGAGCACATTGAGGGAGTCAGCAGATCAGATGGAGGGCGACACTAGCTGGGAGTCTGGACTAAAATTTGATACCATGGAAAGGTAGAGGAGTGACATGTTGTATCATCTGCAGTGGCTTAGTGACACATGCCAATACTCGACCAAGTAGACAGTTGCATTCTTCCAGAATTAACAAGACCAAAGCCTGAGCTAGGAGTTCTGTTACATATTACACTCTATATATTTGATTATGCAGATGCTGTAAAGAGTGAATCTGCAAGGCCAAGACACAGCTGCAGCATGATCAGCTGGTCATCAATCACCACCCCAGAGTTGTGTACTGACTTGGCAGGGGTTGACGATAATGAACTGAGCTGAATAGAGAAAGGGTTCTGCATAGACAGAACAGCTGGGATAACAAGAAGGTCTGTCTTTGCTAGGCTGAGCAGGAGATGGTTCTGTTTCATCCAGGTTGCAATATCAATGATTCTAGCTGATATAAGGAGGGAACGTCTGGTACCGCTGTCTATCATTGGAATAGAACGAATGTGAGAAACCATGGAACAAGATGAAGGGACCTAGGGATAAGGTGTATAGGAGTAG
>NW_024382203.1:0-82397 GCF_016835505.1 Polypterus senegalus
AAAAAGGACTGGACTGCTTTTGAGTAGTCCAAAGTTATGTTCTCTGATGAAAGTAAATTTTGCATTTCCTTTGGAAACCAAGGTCCCAGAGTCTGGAGGAAGATAGAGGTACAGAATCCACCTTGCTTGAGGTCAAGTGTAAAGTTTCCACAGTCAGTGATGGTTTGGGGTGCCATGTCATCTGCTGGTGTTGGTCCATTGTGTTTTCTAAGGTCCAAGGTCAACGCAGCCGTCTACCAGGAAGTTTTAGAGCACTTCATGCTTCCTGCTGCTTACGAACTTTATGGAGATGCAGATTTCATTTTTCAACAGGACCTGGCACCTGCACACAGTGCCAAAGCTACCAGTACCTGGTTTAAGGACCATGGTATCCGTGTTCTTGATTGGCCAGCAAACTCACCTGACCTTAACCCCATAGAAAATCTATGGGGTATTGTGAAGAGGAAGATGCAATACGTCAGACCCAACAATTCAGAAGAGCTGAAGGCCACTATCAGAGCAACATGGGCTCTCATAACACCTGAGCAGTGCCACAGACTGATCGACTCCATGCCACGCCGCATTGCTGCAGTAATCCAGGCCAAAGGAGCCCCAACTAAATATTGAGTGCTGTACATGCTCATACTTTTCATAGTCATACCTTTAATTTGGCAAACATTTCTAAAATTCCTTTTTTTGCATTGGTCTTAATTAATATTCTAATTTTCCAAGATACTGAATTTGGGACTTTCATTACTTGTCAGTTATAATCATCAAAATTAAAAGAAATAAACATTTGAAATACAATCAGTCTGAGTGTAATGAATGAATCTAATATACAAGTTTCACTTTTTGAATGGAATTACGGAAATAAATCAACTTTGTCATGATATTCAATTTTATGACCAGCACCTGTGTATATATACACACTTTAAATAGTATCTAAATGCAGTAACTGGTAATCTCGCATAAGAGATAATTTTAGACATTTTGCACGTATATGGTGATTTATGTTTAAAGCTGTCAAAATCACGGTTTAGATCCGTGAAATATACAGTTGTGGCCAAAATTATTAGGCCCCCTGATGAAATTAGGCAACACTCCTGATTCCAATATGAAAATGACCATTAACAACAAATGTTTGTTTTTTAAACCGTATCTGTGTCCAAAATAACAAGGTCCAATAATTGTAGTTTGGATATTTTATCGACACACTGAGTGGAAACAAGAAAGGGCAAAAATGAGACATCCAAAATTATTAGCCCCGTGCCCATTAATAGTCAATACTGTACCCTTTTTGAGCCTCAACTGACAACAATCTATTAGAGTAGGTCTTTACTAGATTAGCACAGGTCTCCTGAGGGATTTTGGTCCATTCCTCCATTGCAAATTGTTCTAACTGGTCCAAATTGCGTGGTTTCTGAGCATGGACATTCACTTTGAACACTCGCCACAGATTCTCAATGGGATTGAGGTCTGGGCTCTGTGCGGGCCACTCCAAGATCTTGGTTTTGGTATCCTTGAAAAACTGTTGAACTAATTTTGATGTATGCTTTGGTTATTGTCTTGTTGGAAGACCCAGCGACTACCTAAGCCTAGACTACGAGCAAATTTCTGCATATTCTCCCTCAGAATGTCAACATAATTTTCTTTTTTCATGATGCCATGCACCCGAACAAGGCTCCCTGTGCCTGAGGCTGCAAAACAGCCCCACAGCATGATGCTCCCACCACCATGTTTAACTGTGGCAACTGTGTTCCTAGGGTTGAAGGCCTGTCCCTTTCTTCGCCAAACATAAGCAACATCCATGTGCCCAAACAGTTCCAGTTTAGTCTCATCAGACCAAAGCACAGACTTCCAGAAATCATCTTTACATTTCAAATGTTCACGGGCAAACCTCAGTCGGGCTGTGATGTGCCGCTCTTTGAGTAAAGGGGTTCTTCTGGGGCGATGGCCGTGAAGCCCACCACGGTGAAGAGCCCTCACAACTGTGTTCCTTGAAACATCAACTCCAAAAGAGGTCAGGTCAGCAACAATCATCTTGGCAGATGTCCGGGGTTCCTTGCTGACATCTCTAACTATTTTTTTCTCCAGAGTTCTTGAAATCTTGCGCTTACGGCCACGGCCAGGTTTGTTTCTAACAGAATTTGTCTCCTTGTACTTGGCAGTGATGCAACAACGTACAGCAGTTCTAGACACTGTGAATCGCTTGGAAATGGCAGTGTAGCCTTGCCCCTTATCATGAGCCTCTACTAACTTCTTTCTGAGCTCAAGACTGATTTCCTTTGTCTTTGGCATGGTCAGTAACAGTAGTCCCTCTCATGTGTTCAAGAGCCCTGTTCCTTGGGAGTCTTTTTATGCTGATTGAGTGTTGTTAGGAAGCCAATTGACTGCAGGTGTTTGTTAGGAAGCCAATTAATTGCACAGGTGTGGTTTCAAAGCTGATTGGTTAATTAGTGTAGGTGTGTTTTGAAAGCAAACATTAACATGGGGCTAATATTTTTGACCACCCAATTTTTTACTATATTTGATATAAAGCAAGACTAAAAATATATTTTATATTACAAAATGTATCAAAAGCTAGTAAATAGCACTGGTGGATGTTTGATTATATCAAGTTTCATCAATGTTGCAAACTTTGGGAAGAAGTTTAGGAAAATGTTCCATGATTCCAGGGGGTCTAATAATTTTGGCCTCAACTGCATCTTCTGAGAGTTTCTCTGTTCCTCAGAAGTTGTTTTCATGTCAAATCATTGTGTTGTCAAAATTGCATCACATTTCATTTGGAAAGAGATTTTGAGTTCTTTTAAAGCACGACTATCAGTAAGAATAAGTTCCAAAGTGTGTGTAAATCTACAGCTCTAGTACTTCGAACAGGGTTTCTGCTGATTTCTTACATGGCATGGCATGTCCTCCAAGGTTTATGATTAAAATCATATCCTTCATATTTCTTAGCTACTCCTAAGGTACTGATATCTAATGTAGATGTCATGTATATTACACAATTTTTTAAGACCACTTTATATGTTGAGTTGTACACTAGTATTTAGTGTGCAAGGTAATATAGAATATTTTTAGGAGACAGAATTTTCCTCCTATTCTTTCTTGCTTTATTAGGATTTGCTCACTTATTCACAGCTAGCTGCCCTGTCTTACTCATGTTCTCCAACTGAAGCTCACTGCACAGTAGGTTTAATGTAGATTGACACCGTTGCTAGAGGACTGATTGAAACTTGTGTCTCAAAGTTGCTAATGCTCACTGAACCATTTTATTGAAAATAAAGTAAATAAAAGAGATTGCCATATAAGAATCCTTTGAAAGAGAATGGAGTGATTTAGTAGGTAACCTAGAGAAACAGTGAAGAGACTATTTTTTTTAATGTAGTGCAGGCTTATCTTTATTTACAAAAGCAACATTCGGTCCTTTATTAAAAGTAATGCACTTTGAGTAACACATTTAGAAATAGTATTGTATTTTTTATCTTTACTGGTTTACATAGCTTGAAAAGAAGCCCTGTTTATTTACAGGTTACCTGCAACTAAGCACATTTAACACAAAGTATTGAAGTGTCAAGAATGCTTAGGTTTCAACTGATGAGCTGTTATATTTATGATACAGGTGAAATATCTTAAATTTCAATATAAGGAAAAAGGAATAAGTGAAACCACTACTTCATTATATGCAACAATAGCAACATTAAAATGCCTTCCGTAAACCCTCAATATGAAGTGTGTAATTTTATCAAGAATGTGTTGTCTTTCATTGTAAGACAGGTGATCTTGTAACTTAAGCACAGTAGAATGCATAAAATAGAGAATATAAATAATCCAAAATTGTGCTGTGAGTGACTTTATTTCTTTATAAACATGGTATAATAAATTGGCTTTGTGCTTAATAATAAATATTCAAGGATTTATTGTACAAAATGCTAGAAATTGGGATTGAACTGTGAAAGTATTATTGGACGTTTGCTGGCGGTTAGGACTGTAGCATTCTAGACTTTTTTCTTTGTTGTATGCTTCAGCGTTATAGCATTGATTAAAATTCAATTGTGATTTGGCAGAAAAGAGAAATTCATATTATGTAAATGAAAAATAAAGATTTATATTATATGTATTCATAATTGCACACATCAAATTTAAACATGTTTCTGTGCTGCTTATCACTGCTTTTTATCCTTTATTGTCCTGTACCTAATTCTGTTGCAGACTTTAAAGGCAATTGAAAAATTTAGGAGCCGTTAACCCTTCTACTTTACTAGTTGAGGGTTGGAAGTCTGTCAGTTTTGATTCTGTGTTATCTGTATCTTTTTGTCAGTTTTGCCAATTTAGTTTTTTTTTAATCTTTCTAAAAGAGGATTTGAATAGCATGTACTATGTTGCATTTAAACACTTTCTATTGATATGTGCAACAGTCAGACCAAGGAACACAGTGTAGTTCACTTGTTTACATTCATGTGTATTCAACCTGGCTACTAAAAATTCATTCAAACACATTTTTAGATATTGTTTTATGCTATTCTGGCATCTCATTATCTGACAGTTTTATGAAATGTAGCAATGTGTGTTTATTTTATATTTCACCATACCTTTATACTGAGCTTTTAGCTATGGTGTGTGTTTTAATGCAACATGTAATCATTTATAGTACTTTCCTGTGTAGAAGCGCAGTAATTTTTAGTTCAAAGAAAAAACACCCTTGAGTAAATGTATGCTATGTTACACATTTACCTTAAAGACCAAGAATCAGAATGATCATTTTGTAGTTGTTTCGTTTAATGTCTTATTAGTAAAATATGTATATTTTGACATCAAAAATTAGGTAAGTCATGTCCATTCACTAGAAAAAGACTGTATAACAGTACATCAGTAAAGACCAGCAAAGGCAGTTTTTTTTTTAAATATATTTTTATAATGTGATTTGTATTTACTCATTGTGACTACCATTTTTTTAGAAAGCTTTGTTCTGTGAATGAAGATTGCTGTAGCTTGCAACCCTAAGAGACTGCATTTTTTATAATGTACAGGGACTGTTTAGTTTCCTTTTAATGTGAAGCAGGAATGAAATACAATCAGTTTGACCTCGCATGACCTTTTTGACGTACAGTCAGTTAAATGGTTTGTAAGATGTTTAATTACCAAATGGTATAATCGTTATTCATCTCATCATTAGATATATAACATCAAGTGAATTACCTCCCAAGAGTGCACTGTTTCACAGATCAATAGATTTAGTTAGAGCTGGAAGGGAATGTTTAAATGATTCTAAGCACTTGGAATGAACAAGAACTACACTATATTAGTGATCCAGGCTGGAAGCTCTTTTTAAACCATACAATTTATTATTAGTTACTATGTTTTACTGGGTAACTCTCATTAATTTCAAGATATAGAATCTGTTCTTTTAGAATCATTGTATTTCATTGTTTAGTTGTTCAAAACACTTACAAAACCGTAAAAAGAAAAACTGTTTTATCTGCAGAGCCTCTGTGTCTGTCACTGATATATTTTGTAATATCTTAAATTAGCTTACAGCAATTCTGTTTTATTAATGCAGTATAGTTACTATAAAGTATTATAAGTATAACATGATGGCTTTCATTACAAATGTGCATCTTTAAAAAATGTATATATACATACATAACCCGACTTTAATTTGTGCTCTCAATTGCTTATAACTTTTGAAGCAAATGTAATAATTAAAGTGTATTTAGGTTGCATTATGTTTGGTACCACTGCAATGTGTGTATGTTTCAATATGTGCTTTTTTATTATTTTTTAAAATCAATATACAAAATATTCATATGCAAGTCTGTCTAAAGGGAAATAGACTTGTTGACTCGGGTAGCATTATAAAGCTTTGAAATGATGCACGTTTCCTAAAATTGAAGTTGAAGTAATTTAGTTGTTATAATATATTTGCCTGTGAGATACATACTCGTAATGAATGCCTTCAACTGAAGTACCCTGAAAAACATCACTTGATGGCACTGTTTCCATTTCCAGTAATATTTCTTGGGCTAAGGCAACTGTACAGTATTCCATTTGTAGCTAAATTTATTAGACCTAACTTTTAAAATTTCTAAAAATTAATTTAGTGGATATTTCCACTCAAATATATCTGTATTTCATAGTACTGAATAGCTGTTGTGCTTTTGTTAAAATATCAGGGAAAAATGTAAACAAACTGTTTTATCCAATAAAGATGTTTTTAAAAGTCTTCTAATACTGTGACATTCCTTGTTATAATTATTATGTATTTAGTTAAAAATATGTTGCTTCAGGTAAGACCAAGCTTGCCATTTTAGCAAAAGGAAACAATTAGATTCCTTAGATTAGATTATTAAGCCATCAAAAATCGATTGAAACCGATCATTTTTGCTGCTAATTATTTTATATGTATTTTTTATATTTATCTTTTGTATGTATTCAGATTAAAGCATTCAATCAATGCATTAAGGTCAGTAAATTTTATTTTTTTTAACTGAGTTACAATCTGTATACGAGTTATGTTTGTTAGGTCCTTTTTTTGCATTATGTGGATGAAGAATACAGTATTTATTTTTACCATTATCTGTTTATGTACACAAAGAAATAGAAAACCTGGAATTTTGACCCAATTTTGATAGAATCTTGGCATGAAAATTGCAAGCAATTTCCAAATGCCAGTGTTAGTTTTCAGGACAAATTTCATACAACAGGAATTCAATGATCATTCATCCGGATAAATTAATTCAATTAAATGACTGTGATGCTGTCAGGCATTTTTTTTTCTTTCCTCGATAATTGCATCAACATGCAGATACATAATAAGAATGAAAGCGTTTCTATGGCTGCAGTTAATTTGGATCCAAAAGAATGTGCTATTCCACTACATTTGATATAGATTATCTTTCTATAATATTCCAGTAATGGCTTTTATAAAGACTGATTTTAATTCTTTGAGGGTGCTTTTTAAAACACAAGTATAATGGTTTAAAACAGAAGGTGTTTGAAAAAGGATGACCTTTTTTCCATTACCACAGATCCTGTCATTAATGCATTATTCCTTCCTTCAGAGTTTTGGAAGGAGCTGCATGCATACATGTTGCCTACAGCAGGTGTAAATCAAAAGTGTTTAACATAAATTCCAAAGTGACATCATTGGCAATATTAAAAAGGAACCAGAAATAAGTAGCTTCCTTCTTTTCAGCAATTGGGACACATGACCACTTAAAATGAAGCAATTTTATATTTTTGTAATATCAGTAATTGGGTATTGTATTTGCCTGTTTATTAACGTACTACTTTTATTGTATTAACTAACACCTATAAAAATGTGCACTTAAGTATATAAAATTAAAGTGCTGTTATTTGCTATTCTCGTTCAAAAGTGAAGACTATAGATCTAGAATATACTCGCTGCAACTACAGCCTGAAAAGAGATGAAAAATGAAATAGTCTGTGTACTGGTAAATAGATAATCACACAAAAGTAATTGAGGTTTTCAAACCCCAATCTATTCTGCCAGCATGAGCTCGTTTGCATGTTAATCACTGAAGTGATTTTCTTCATCACACAGAAGTCCACACTCTTTCATAACCAGCTTTAATTGCATTTAAAATGTCACAGAGGTGGAACATATGTAATTTAGGCATAACTGTGTCAAATTAATAGGCACTACAGTTTAGTTTTATTGGATATGTGAAATAAGCCTTTCATAAAATGAGACTGTTTGCAAATATCCATCAAAAGCATACATTTTTATTTCTGTCCATATTTTATTTTGTTTTTTATATGCATGTCCACTTTTTTCATTAACACTTCAAAATCACTTTATTTAAAGCTCTAATACAGTACATAGACTGTTCTGTCTGTTTGTAGACTGAGTAAACTCATTTTAATGACCCAAGTGAAGTATCACATCAAATGTAATGAATACTAATTTTTGCAGATAAACTTTACTTTAATTAAATACAAATTGTATAGTGTGCTAAAAAAGAAGGAAGAACACATTCTTGTGCTGATACAGACTCTTAGTAAATACTAAGTAACCTGAGATATGTGTTTATTTACTGTTTGTTGTATATAAAAATGCCCATAAAGGATTGAGAGTGGAGAACTTGGCAAAAATTGGTTAGTTGACTGTATATTTGGCATAACAGTACTGTATTTACAATCACCAGGACACAGCAGTAGTACTGCTGTCTTCAGATGGATCTTGAATTCCATGCCTGGGCATTGTAAGTGGGGAATTTTGCTTTTTCTTATTGTGTATGTGTGGGTTGGGTTCTTTCAGGATATTCTCGCTTTGCCCTGTGTCAAGAGTTTGTGTGTGTGTGTGTGTATGAATATGGACTCTGTGGTTTTCCAGGCTAAATTCCGCTTTTCAGGTTATGGTGTTTTGGTCCTGTTCTGACACCATGTGACCCTGAATTGAATTAGGTGTTTGAGAACCTTGTATTTTAGTATATAAACAAAAGAAAAATGTTACTTGCATGATGAATTTCAATGTGATAAAAGTAAATGTGAGACTGATTAACTGCAAATCCAATTAAGGGAACAGCATTTTTTGATCCAGTATTAGACGTTCACAGTAAGTGTGATTTAATAATGTAAAGCACTTCAAGATTTAGAAAAGTTTTTAAATGACAATCAGATTTACAAATTAAGGGGAGACCTTGATTTTTTTTTTTATTTCAGATTACTGTATTCACTTGCAAGGCTTTCTGTTTTTTCTCTTCAGTTGTGAAATCAGTAAAACCTATTACATGTAAAGCAGCACACTTTAAAATGCAGGTGACACAGCAAAATGTGTTTTTTGCATTCAGCCTACAGTGCTATTAAATAAAATCTGCATTTATCTTGCTCATCAAAATGTATATTTCACAAAGCTTGATTCTGAGACCAATACTAAGACAATATCGAGCACCCAGTAAATAAACAATAACTGATACTAGTAAATAATAACTATTATTTAATAACTAATGTTAGAACATACTGTGGCAAAAGTGTTTTTGGACAGCTGTCTGTGGTTTTCTAAATTTTCTTAAAATGATTGTTTTCAATACAGATATATACAGTATAGAATTTGGATATAATTGTATGTTAGTATTTTCAGAAACAAACCTCTTACAGGTTTTTAGTTGACTTTTTCTTTAAATACTTGCCAAATACTCGTGTCATCTGTAACAGAGTACAGATGATTCTGGGATGCTGGCCTTACAGGCAGAGCGCCAAAGAATAGGCCATCTCTGAAACTGGCAAATAAAATGAAAAGGTTAAAATGAACAAAAGAACAATGGCATTAGATTGAAGATGATTGGAAAAGCATATAGCCAGGATCCTGGTATCAAGTTTTCTCTGTTATAGACACACTAGTATTTTACATGTTTTTTTAAGGAACACCTGTAATGTATTTGTTTCACAAACTAGACTCTGATGTTCTTATCTTATCTGTCCTGTCTAGTTTGCCCTTTTTTCTCAAGATGGAAATACAGTAAATCCTCAATTATCTGTCGCTCGATTAACAGTCAGTTTCCATTAACCATCAGGGCAAAAAAAACCCACTGTACACGCGTCTACCTATTACAACTGCCACCCAATACGCTGCGAGCTATGCACATTGGAACAACTCTCCCTTTTGCTAGCCTAGCATGTAGTGTTTTTCCCCAGCACCACGTGTCATGACGCATTTTGAAATACGTGTCAGTTACATACATTCAGCTTTAATAGCATTTCGTAGCTTTTATCTTTTCCTATAATTAAACTACTATACATTGTTATGGCCGATAAACATATGCATGTGGTGATAAAATGGTCACAAAAAATTTAAATTGTTAAACATTTAAAAAACGGCAAAATCGCTTCAAGTGTTGCTTCAATTTATGGAGTAGGAAGAACAACAGTGAACAATATAAAGCATGATGCCAACAAAATTGAAAACGTGTCAAAATGGAAACCACTGACGGTAATATTATTCTGTATTAATGTTAATGTTCTTCTGCATTGTAATTTTCCTTTTAAATTGTTGTTATATTATGTTTTGTTAATATATTGTGTTGTGCAGGCAGCTTGTGATGCGCTGTGCAGGAGCATAAAGGGGGGAATGCTGTGTAAGTGATAGGATTGAGTGAATGGCTTCTGTTCTGTGAAAGGCGGACACGCATCTTAAGGGATGAGTGGCAGGAGAAGATAGGAGAAAAAGGAAGGTGTGGTGGATGGAAGTTTAAATAGGGAGTCAGGAGAAAATAAGATGGAATGTTTGCGGTATAGACAGAATGTTAGTGGCAGAAGATAAAAATTGATAGGGAAAGTTTTTTTTTTATTGTTTTGGAGATGTGCTCTGTAAACCAGATAACAGCGTATGAGACAGGGTACCATTTGTTACGGAACGAAGTAACATGTACATAATTCCAGTACTTATTATGCTGGTCTTTACAATATTATATAAATTAATTTTGTTAACATATTTTGTTACATTTTTTTTTTTACTTAATCTATATAATTTTTAAAGTAACTGTTCTGTTAATCCATCTTTTCTGTTATCCGACACTTTAGAAATTCCAGCACCTTGCAACCAGTTGACAGAATAACAGTTTTCAGTGGTATTAATGTGATTGCAAAGGTTACTCTAATAACCAGTTAGCATTTATACATAACTAAAGGGAGTTTTCCGTTAGGACTCTGAAAGAATGGCTGGTGAAAATGGGGCTTTGTAGTATAAATTAAAAATGTGTCATTTCAAGCAGTAAAAGCTGTTAGGAACACTAGTAAATCTCTTGGCTTTATTTAAAAATCAACTATAAGGTATCTTGATTTAAAAGATACCAATTTCTATTAAAAACATGAAAACTTCAGGGTGTGTCCACACTTTTGACAGCTACTGCATACACGCGTTTGTTTATATGTATATTTATTATACATAATAAAAAGTGTTGTCAAAAGTGTGTGTGTATGTATATACAGTGCATCCGGAGAGTATTCACAGCGCATCACTTTTTTCACATTTTGTTATGTTGCAGCCTTATTCCAAAATGGATTGAATTCATTATTTTCATTAGAATTCTACACACAACACCCCATAATGACAACATGAATAAAGTTTACTTGAGGTTTTTGCCAATTTATTAAAAATAAAAAAATTCAGAAAGCACATGTTTATAAGTATTCACAGCCTTTGCCATGAAGCTCAGAATTGAGCTTGGGTGCATCCTGTTTCCCCTGATCATCCTTGAGATGTTTCTGCAGCTTAATTGGAGTCCACCTGTGGTAAATTCAGTTGATTGGACATGATTTGGAAAGGCACACACCTGTCTATATAAGGTCCCACAGTTGAAAGTTTATGTCAGAGCACAAACCAAGCATGAAGTCAAAGGAATTGTCTGTAGACCTCCGAGACAGGATTGTCTCGAGGCACAAATCTGGGGGTTACAGAAAAATTTCTGCTGCTTTGAAGGTCCCAATGAGCACAGTGGCCTCCATCATCCATAAGTGGAAGAAGTATGAAACCACCAGGACTCTTCCTAGAGCTGGCCAGCCATCTAAACTGAGCGATCAGATCTCCAGAGGTCCTCTGTGGAGAGTTGAGAACCTTCCAGAAGGACAACCATCTTTCCAGCAATCCACCAATCAGGCCTGTATGGTAGAGTTGCCAGGACGGAAGCCACACCTAGTAAAAGGCACATGGCAGCCCATCTGGAGTTTGCCAAAGGCACCTGAAGGACTCTCAGACCATGAGAAACAAAATTCTCTGGTCTGATGAGACAAAGATTGAACTCTTTGGTGTGAATGCCAGGCATCATGTTTGGAGGAAACCAGGCACCGCTCATCACCAGGCCAATACCATCCCTACAGTAAAGCATGGTGGAGGCAGCATCATGCTGTGGGGATGTTTTTCAGCGGCAGGAACTGGGAGACTAGTCAGGATAAAGGGAAAGATGACTGCAGCAATGTACAGAGACATCCTGGATGACAACCTGCTTCAGAGCGCTCTTGACCTCAGACTGGGGCGATAGTTCAACTTTCAGGAGGAAAACGACCCTAAGCACACAGCCAAGATATCAAATAATAGGCTTTAGGACAACTCTGTGAATGTCCTTGAGTGGCCCAGACTTGAATCCGATTGAACATCTCTGGAGAGATCTTACAATGGTTGTGCACCCACGCTTCCCATCCAACCTGATGGAGCTTGAGAGGTGCTGCAAAGAGGAATGGTTGAAACTGGCCAAGGATAGGTGTGCCAAGCTTGTGGCATCATATTCAAAAAAACTTGAGGCTGTAATTGCTGCCAAAGGTGCATCGACAAAAGTATTGAGCAAAGGCTGTGAATACTTATGTACATGTGATTTCTCAGTTTTTTTATTTTTAATAAATTTGCAAAAATCTCAAGTAAACTTTTTTTACGTTGTCATTAGGAGGTGTTTTGTGTAGAATTGTGAGGAAAAAAATGAATTTAATCCATTTTGGAATAAGGCTGTAACATAACAAAATGTGGAAAAGTGATGTGCTGTGAATAGTTTCGATGCACTGTGTGTGTATATACAGTATACTGTATACAGGTGCCGTCATAAAATTAGAATATCATGACAAAGTTGATTTATTTCAGTAATTCCATTCAAACAGTAAAACTTGTATATTAGATTCATTCATTACACACAGACTGATGTATATCAAATGTTTATTTCTTTTAATTTTGATGATTATAACTGACAACTAATGAATGAAATCTGCATCTCCATAAAGTTAGTCAGCAGCAGGAAGTATGAAGTGCTCTAAAACTTCCTGGTAGATGGCTGCGTTGACCTTGGACCTCAGAAAACACAATGGACCAACACCAGCAGATGACATGGCACCCCAAACCATCACTGACTGTGAAAACTTTACACTGGACCTCAAGGAACGGGATTCTGTGCCTCTCCTCTCTTCCTCCAGACTCTGGGACCTTGATTTCCAAAGGAAATGCAAAATTTACTTTCATCAGAGAACATAACTTTGAACCACTCATCAGCAGTCCAGTCCTTTTTGTCTTTAGCCAATGCAAGATGCTTCTGACACTGTCTCTTGTTCAAGAGTGGCTTGACACAAGGAATGCGACAGCTGAAACCCATGTCTTGCATACGTCTGTGCGTGGTGGTTCTTGAAGCACTGACTCCAGCTGCAGTCCACTCTTTGTGAATCTCCCCCACAGTTTTGAATGGGTTTTGTTTCACAATCCTCTCCAGGGTGCGTTATCCCTATTGCTTGTACACTTTTTCTACCAAATCTTGTCCTTCCCTTCCTCTCTATTAATATGCTTGGACACAGAGCTCTCTGAACAACCAGCCTCTTTAGCAATGAACTTTTGTGTCTTGCCCTCCTTGTGCAAGGTGTCAATGGTCGCCTTTTGGACAACTGTCAAGTCAGCAGTCTTCCCCATGATTGTGTAGCCTACAGAACTAGACTGAGAGACCATTTAAAGGCTTTTACAGGTGTTTTGAGTTAATTAGCTGATTAGAGTGTGGCACCAGGTGTCTTCAATATTGAACCTTTTCACAATATTCTAATTTTCCGAGATACTGAATTTGGGACTTTCATTAGTTGTCAGTTATAATTATCAAAATTAAAAGAAATAAACATTTGAAATACATCAGTCTGTGTATAATGAATGAATCTAATATACAAGTTTCACTTTTTGAATGGAATTACTGAAATAAATCAACTTTGTCATGATATTCTAATTTTATGACCGGCACCTGTATATACTGTGTATATATATATATATATATATATATATATATATATATACTGTGTATATATATATATATATTGTACATACTGTAAATATGTAGCCCTACTTCTTATAGTATCTTACTTCTAAAATTCAGAAACATTAATCAGTATAATCCTTTTAATTGTTTTCTGTGAAACTTTTGTTGTTTTTCTACAGTTCAAAACTTTTTTTTTATTCTTTTAAATGTTTAACACATTTAGACAAGATCTTCAAGTACAGTTATATGAAAATTTTGGGAACCCCTTCCAGCCTGCATAATAATTTACTTTCAACAAAAAAGATAACAGTGGTATGTCTTTCATTTCCTAGGAACATCTGAGTACTGGGGTGTTTACTGAACAAAGATTTTTAGTCAAGCAGTATTTAGTTGTATGAAATTAAATCAAATGTGAAAAACTAGCTGTGCATAAATGTGGGTACCCTTGTAATTTTGTTGATTTGAATGTATGTAACTGCTCAGTACTGGTTACTTGCAACACCAAATTGGTTGGATTAGCTTGTTAAGCCTCGAACTTTATAGACAGCTGTGTCCAATCATGAGAAAAGGTATTTAAGGAGATCAATTGCAAGTTGTGCTTCCCTTTGCCTCTCCTCTGAAGAGTGACAGCAACTCTCAAAAGATCTGAAAACAAAGATTGTTCAGTATCATGGTTTAGGGAAAGGCTAGAAAAAGTTGTCTCTGAGGTTTAAACTGTGAGTTTCAACTGTAAGGAATGTAATCAGGAAATGGAAGGCCACAGGCACAGTTGCTGTTAAATCCAGGTCTGACAGGCCAAGAAAAATACAGGAGCGGCATATGTGCGGGATTGTTTGAATGGTTACAGACAACCCACAGAGCGCCTCCAAAGACCAGCAAGAACATCTTGCTGCAGATGGTATATCTGTACATCATTCTGCAATTCAGCGCAATTTGCACAAAGAACATCTGTACGGCAGGGTGATGAGAAAGAAGCCCTTTCTGCACTCACACCACAAACAGAGTCGCTTGTTGTATGCAAATGCTCATTTAGACAAGCCAGATTCATTTTGGAGCAAAGTCCTTTGGACTGATGAGACAAAAATTTAGTTATTTGGACATAACAAAAAGCGCTTTGCATGGCAGAAGAAGCACACCACATTCCAAGAAAAACACCTGCTACGTACTGTCAAATTTAGCAGAGGTTCCATCATGCTGAAGGGCCGAGTGGCTAGTTCAGGGACCCAGGGCCCTTGTTAAAGTTGAGGGTTGGATGAATTCAACCCAATATCGACACATTCTTCAGGATAATGTTCAAGCATCAGTCACAAAGTTGACTGAAGTTACGCAGGAGTTGGATATTCCACAATGACTCAAAACATTTTGAAATCTACAAAGACATTCATGCATGGCTGTCACAGTCCCCTGACATGAATATCATCGAAAATCTATGGGATGATTTGAAGCAGGCTGTCCATGCTCAGCAGCCATCAAATTTAACTGAACTGGAGAGCTTTTTGTATGGAAGAATGGTCAAAATACCTCAATCCAGAATCCAGACACACATCAAAGGCTATAGGAGGCGTCTAGAGGCTGTTATATTTGCAAATGGAGGCTCAACTAAGTATTGATGTAATATCTCTGTTGGGGTGACCAAATTTATGCACCTGTCTAATTTTGTTATGATGCATATTGCATATTTTCCATTAATCCAATAAACTTAATGCCACTGCTGAAATACTACTGTTTCCATAAGGCATGTCATATATTAAAAGGAAGTTGCTACTTTGAAAGCTCAGCCAGTGATAAACAAAAATCCAAAGAATCCCAAACTTTTTCATATGACTATTTTTACCTGCAGGACAGTTTTCTTCTTGCTGCAGTCATGCGATTTTTAAAATTGTATTTCATTACATTTACTATATTATGTAAGGTGCTATTACTTTTAAGTGCTTTGTTGTATAAACAGTGGCACCACTTCTCCATGTGCTCACATAATCAGTGTGTTATAGTAGAAATTTAATTTTGGGATTGTGGCTAAAGTGAAAGTTTATTTAATTTTGCAGAATGTGGTAGCCACTTCACAGATGGGGAATGTGTGAATGTTGCATTAGGGTGCTTTTTCTTTGAGCTGTATCATGAAAATCACTGTTTTTTTACTTTTGATGACAACCCCATTTTGTTGGAGTTTCCCTATACTGTTAGAGAAACTGGCCAAAATTCAAATCTGCCTATATAAGATGATGACTGAAGGTGGATGGAAACTGTAGCTTTTGTGAATGGATGTAATGTGCATTAAGGTTAACACCAAGGCTCTTGACTAATACTAAATTATTCCTGTCCTTTAATGACTAATATTTCCATTATCTGTTTTCATTTTCATCTATGCAAAGATTTTAGTGCACACGTAATTGCAACTGCGGTGGGCAGATGCCCTGCCTGGGGTTTGTTTCCTGCCTTGCGCCCTGTGTTGGCTGGGATTGGCTCCCTGTGACCCTGTAGTTAGGATATAGCGGGTTGGGTAATGGATGGATTTAATGTACTGTATATATGTATGTGTTCACCATCCTACCCACCACACAGTCATCTTCACTATAGTATACTGCCTGCAGTGTTTACCCACTGAGAATGAACACGGTGCGGCAAAAGGTGGGTAGTGAATCGCCCAACACTGCCCGCATTCAACAGACAGCCACCCAAGGCACACTACAATGCTACCCCGTGCAGCCCCGTTCACCTTCAGTGGCCTCCTTTCAGCCACAACCGGGTCACCGCTTGCAGCATTACCAGCCACCCACTGAGAACGAACGGGGCAGTGGCTCCATCCAACCTGCACCATTTGCCACCAGGAGTCGCCCGAGGGACACTACACTGCGCAAGTAGCGAAATCGCCCCCTCCAGCCTCCGTCCAGCCACCTCTTGCTGCGTCCCCAGGCGAAGATGACGAAGCAGCAGTTATTGAGGCGCATGCGTTGACAGTTTGTGAACCCTTTAGAATGTTGTATATTTCTGCATAAATATGACCTAAAATATCATCAGATTTTCACTCAAGTCTTAAAAGTAGGTAACGAGAAACCAGTTAAACAAATGAGACAAAAATATTATACTTGGTCATTTATCTATTAAGAAAAATGATCAAATATTGCATATTTGTGAGTGGCAATAGTATGTGAACCTTTGCTTTCAGTATCTGGTGTGTACCCTCTTTACAGCAATAATTGCAACTAACGCGTTTCCAGTAACTTTTGATCATTCCTGCACACCGCTTGGAGGAATTTTAGCCCATTCCTCCATAAAGAACAGCTTCAACTTTGGGATGTTGGTGGGTTTCCTCACATTAACTGCTTACTTCAGGTCCTTCCACAACATTTCGATTGGATTAAGGTCAGGATTTTGACTTGGCCATTCCAAAACATTAACTTTATTCTTCTTTAACCATTCTTTGGTAGAATGACTTGTGTGCTTAGGGTCGTTGTCTTGCTGCATGACCCACCTTCTCTTGAGATTCAGTTCATGGACAGATGTCCTGACATTTTCCTTTAGAATTCTCTGATATAATTCAGAATTCATTGTTCCATCAATGAAGGCAAGCCGTCCTGGCCCAGATGCAGCAAAACAGGCCCAAACCATGATGATACCACTACCATGTTTCACAGATCGGAGAAGGTTTTTATGCTGGAATGCAGTGTTTTCCTTTCTCCAAACATAACGCTTTTCATTTAAACCAAAACGTTCTATTTTGGTCTCCTCTGTCCGCAAAACATTCTTCCAATAGCCTTCTGGTTTGTCCACGTGATCTTTAGCAAACTGCAGACGAGCAGCAATGTTTTTTTTTTGGAGAACAGTGGCTTTCTCCTTGCAACACTGCCATGCACAACATTGTTGTTCAGTGTTCTTCTGATGGTGGACTTATGAACATGAACATTAGCCAATGTGAAAGAGGCCTTTAGTTGCTTAGAAGTTACCCTGGAGTCCTTTGTGACCTCGCCGACTATTACATGCCTTGCTCTTGGAGTGATCTTTATTGGTCGACCACTCCTGGGGAGGGTAACAGTGGTCTTGAATTTCCTCCATTTATACACAATCTGTCTGACTGTGGATTGCTGGAGTCCAAACTTTTTGGAGATGGTTTTGTAACATTTTCCAGCCTGATGAGCATCAACAACTCTTTTTCTGAAGTCCTAATAAATCTCCTTTGTTCATGCCATGATACACTTCCACAAACATGTGTTGTGAAGAGCAGACTTTGATAGATCCCTGTTCTTTAAATAACACAGGGTGCCCATTCACACCTGATTGTCATCCCATTGATTGAAAACACCTGACTCTAATTTCACCTTCAAACAAACTGCTAATCCTAGAAGTTCACATACTGTTGCGACTCACAAATTATGTAATACTAGCAAATTACCCGCGCTTCGCAGCGGAGAAGTAGTGTGTTAAAGAAGCAATGAAAAGAAAAGGAAACATTTTGAAAATAACGTAACCTGATTGTCAATGTAATTGTTTTGTCACTGTTGTGAGTGATGAGTGTTGTTGTCATATATATATATATATATATATATATATATATATATATATATATATATATATATATATATATTTACACACACACACATAAAAACATATATATATATATATACAGTGTATATATATACATATCTATACATATACACATATATACATACATACTGTATATATCTACATATATACACACACATATATACACACATATACATACATACACACACATATATACACACAAATATATATATATATATATATATTGTCACACACGTCGCATGGGAGGCAGCTAAAGGGCTTGAGTGAAGGCAGTTGGAGGCATGCGGGGTGTGGCAGAGTGCACTGACTCTTTTCTCCTTGCCTGTAGACCATCCCGGGGATTTCACCTGGATCTCCTGACATCACTTCGGGACTGAGCCAATGGAACTCGGCCACACCAGCTCCAGTCCCTCTGATGTCACCTCCGACTCTGAGCCAATGGTGGAAGACCACGTGCCAGATCCATACGACCTCACTTCCTGTCTCCCCCTTTAAAACCTGCCCCCTTTCCTTTGTTTCCTCAGTCTTGTTTTGGACTCGGTTGTATGCACTTCAGTGCTCTGTATTTTACAAGAAAAACGACTTTGCAGCCAGGATACCACAATATCGGGTGGCTGCCCCAACTCTTTATCTGTCCATGTCTCGTTCTTGTGACAGTGGCGTAGCGGCAGGATGGAGAAGTCCCAGAGGAGAAGGGGACAGGACCTGCAATATACCCAGGTGGGAGCGTACCGCGGGACGAGGCTTCAGGCGGGGAGGGTGCCCGTGGTCGGCGTGACCGGTGCGGGCTCCGCTCCCAGCACTCATAACTAGGCCATCTGGAGGCCAGGGAGTGTGCGGGTGGGGCTCACAGAATGGGCTGCCCTGGAGGGAGGCAAAGGGACTCAGTATGCTCTCTTGGGGAGAGTGCCTGCCTCCCTCGAAACCAAAGCCCCATTTACCACCTAGGGGTGCCCCAGACTGGCAGGTGAATAAAATAAAAATGGAGGTTGGACCCTGAGCGGCCACCAACAAACAAGCCTGGTCCTTATGGGCAATGGTAGGGCATTGGCTACGGCCATTTGAAAACACGCCCTACCAAATAATAGAGCAGGTAGCTTGCTATCTGCTCCTGGAAGCGCTTCCCGTGGCTTCACCCAGCGGTTTGGGGGCAGTTTAAGAACATGTCTGAGCTCATAGAGCTTATGGAGCGCAGAGGCGGCCTCACACTCTGGGGAGCAGAACCGTCCTCATGTCAAACTCAGCGAGTGCGTTCCAAGACCTAGCCCCTCCCTGTACAATCCGAGCTCGTGGCGTCGCGGTGCGCTGGCGCAAACCGCTTGGGGCAGGAGGAATGCAGGTGGAGGGAGGAGGGTTGGTGTGCTCTGCTAATCCGTTGGCGGTCCCACATACTGGCGTGGTGATCGTCAGCGGACACAAGACTCACAGGTTTGTTCGACTCCGGCAGCAACATTTCCATTGTTGCCCGCCGCTTTGTGCAACCGCAACAGTGGCTAAAATTTAAGACCGGTATAACCTGTGTCCACGGAGACATCCGCTGGTACAGGTCCGCCGCATGTGTCATCAGTTACGGAGGGTCAGTTCGTAAACTCACCGTAGCGTCCTACCTGATCCTCCACACCCGGTGATACTAGGGCGGGACTGGTCTAAAATCAAAGCGGTGAGACACATACCACTCCGGGGTTAATTTGGGCCTCGTTATGGGCGGAGATAACCCGTCTCAAGCTGCCTCCACGCCGTGTAATCAGCCGGCAGAGAGAGGCGGCGTCGCCCTGACTGGCGTGGCAACTCCGGGCGTCGCGGGCTAACCGTCATCCACCAGCGCGGCGGGCGGGAAGAAACCACGCCCATTGAGGTCGGCGCTGACCCTCTCTCCGTGTTGCGGTTCCAATTTAAAAGCGCCGGCTTCTTTTAGAAGGGAGCAATGGAATGATGACTCCCTGAAGTTTGTAAAAATGCAGTGGTCCTTGTCAATGGCCAGCGCACTAATCAGTCGATGCCACAGGGCCCCTACTTTGTGCTAGATAATGACCTCCTTTACCGTGTAGCAATGCATGGCGGGCAGGAGGCGAGGCTGCTGCTGTGCAGCGTACCTTCCGGCGGCAGGTCTGCGAGCTAGCACACGCCCACCTCCTAGGTGGCCACCTGGGCACCGAAAAAACTCTGGAGCGGATCAAGCTCCGTTTCTACTGGCCAGGAATTAATGAGGAGGTTAGTGCTTTTGCGCTTCCTGCCGGAGTGTCAACTGCGACAAATTCCTAGGAGGGACCGTGCTCCTCTGTTCCTATTCCACTGATTGGCGTTCCCTTCCACAGAATCGGGTCGACCTGGTGGGACCCTGGAGCCCTCAGCCGAGGACACAAGTACATTTTAGTCCTCGTGGATTACGCTACGATACCCGAAGCTGTTCCGTTGCGCTCAGCTACCTCTAAAGCCATCGCACGGGAATTACTAGGGGTATTCGCGCGCGTGGGGATCCCCAAAGAAGTCTTGACAGACCAGGGGACCCCCTTCACCTCGGAAGCGTTCAAGGAGACTGCCAGATTACTGAAAATAAAGCATTTAAAGACCTCGGTGTATCATCCTCAAACCGGCGGATTAGTAGAGAGGTTTAATCAAACTCTCAAGCAAATGCTGCGTAAGGTGGTCAGCGAGGATGGAAGGAACTGGGATCAGCTCCTCCCCCTCGTCCTTTTTGCCTATCGGGAAGTCCCACAAGCCTCCACGGGGTTCTCCCCTTTTGAACTACTATGCAGGCGACAACCTCGGGGCATATTAGATATTTTGAAAGAAGGCTGGGAAGAAGAGGCTCTTCCCTCCACAAACATACTGGAGTATATCGCGAGTTCTGCGATAGATTTGGAAAGATTGGCCTGTCCTTAAAAGTCACATGGAGGAGGCTCAAGCAGCACAGGCCGGTACTACAACGCACGTCTCTTGGGAGTTCCGCCCGGAGATCGGGTCATGGTCCTAGTGCCTACCTCCCACTCTAAATTGCTTGCCCACTGGCAGGGCCCCTCTGAAGTTAAGGAGAGGAAGGGACTGGTGACTATTTGGTGAGTCAACCCAATGCGTCGGCCAAAGAGCGGGTTTATCATGTGAACCTGCTGAAACCGTGGAAGGACAGGGACCCGATCCCTCCTCCGGCCAGCCCGCTCACTCTTCGCTCACACACGACCTTAACCCGGCACGGACTTAAGTCCCAGACAGCGGCAGGAGCTGGAAACAGTTATCCGGACCGTTGGGAGGTAGTCAGTGAGAACCCGGAAGGACCTCTCTGATTGAGCACAACATGTGACAGAGCCGGGGTTGTTGTCCGAGCGCCCGTATCGTCTTCCCGAGGCAAAAAAGGCTGAAGTGGAGCTTGAGATCAAGCGCATGCTGGAGCTAGGTGTGATTGAGGAAAGTTATAGTCCCTGGTCCAGCCCCATTGTGCTCGTCGGTAAGCCTGGCGGAAGTTGGAGGTTCTGCAATGACTTCCGTCGGCAATCAAGTCTCCCAATTTGATGCTTATCCAATGCCGCGTGGGCGACCTCCTCGAGAGGCTTGGACAGGCTCAATACCTGACCACACTTGACATGACGAAAGGGTACTGGCAGGTTCCTTTAGCGGACTCCGAAGGTAAAAACGCGTTTAGTACCCCTAGCGGACACTGGCAGTATCGTGTCCTTCCATTTGGGTTACGGGGCTCCAGCAACCTTTCAGCGTCTGGTGGACAAAGTGCTTGACCTCATAACTCATACAGTGCTGCCTACCTGGATGGCGTGGTCATCTATTCCAGCACATGGAAGGAACACCTACAGCATGTCCAAGCGGTATTACGGACACTTGGTGAGGCGGGCTCGGATTAATCCCAGAAATGCTTCTTGGATTAAGCGAGGCCAAATATTTAGGCTACCTGGTGGGTGGGTACCGTAAGGCCACAGTGCTCCAAAATTGATGCCATTCTGAAATGGCCCGTCCATGAACCAAGCGGCAGGTCCAAGCCTTTCGGGTTAGCGGGTACTACCGCCGGTTTGTACCCGGTTTTGGAGAAGCGCGCCCTTGACTGATTTAACAAAGAAGAGGGCCCGAACATTGTGGTATGGACTGAAAAACAGCGCTGCATTTGGTGACTTAAAGCAGGCCCTTACGTCCACACCTGTTTTGATGGCACCTAACTTTTCTTTGCCTTTCATCCTCCAGGCGGACGCCGGACACAGGCCTGGGCGTGCTGAGCCAAAGCGTCGATGGTGTGGAGCACCCCATCATGTTCCTGAGCGGAAACTGTTGGACGGGAGACCAGGTATGCTGCGGTGGAGAGGGAGGCTCTGGCGATTAAATGGGCGATTACTCAGCTGAGGTACTACCTGTTGGGCCGGGAATTCACCCTTGTCACGGACCATGCACCCTACAGTGGATGGCCCTCCACAAGGAGTCGAATCCGCGGGTCACCCGGTGGTTTCTTGACCTGCAGCCGTACAAGTTTTGCTCGTTCATCGTCGGGCTCTCCCGCCAGCGCTGATGCCCTTTCTCGGGTTCACGACCTCTCGGTTAGTCGCCCGACCCGTCGGGTCTGGGCTAAGGGGGCCTTGTCACTGCGTGCGCATGGGAGGCAGCTAAAGGGCTTGAGTGAAGGCAGTTGGAGGCATGCGGGGTGTGGCAGAGTGCACTGACTCTTTTCTCCCTTGCCTGTAGACCATCCCGGGGATTTCACCTGGATCTCCTGACATCACTTCGGGACTGAGCCAATGGAACTCGGCCACACCAGCTCCAGTCCCTCTGATGTCACCTCCGACTCTGAGCCAATGGTGGAAGACCACGTGCCAGATCCATCGACCTCACTTCCTGTCTCCCCTTTAAAACCTGCCCCTTTCCTTTGTTTCCTCAGTCTTGTTTTGGACTCGGTTGTATGCACTTCAGTGCTCTGTATTTTTACAAGAAAAACGACTTTGCAGCCAGGATACCACAATATACGGGTGGCTGCCCCAACTCTTTATCTGTCCATGTCTCGTTCTTGTGACAATATATATATACATATATACACACACACATATATAAACATATATATACATATACATACATATCTACATATATACACACACAGCTATTTCGTATCAGTGCAATACGCTGTTTGTTAAACGTTGACTCCGCTCTTACGTGCAATAACAAATCAAATCATTCAGTTGTCTTTGCTCATATGTCATTTTAGAGCTGGACGCCTGGCATCTTTTTGGCCACAGGTTCGTTTCTGTTTGCTGTGAGGTTCTGTGTTGTGGAGATTCTCAGGATGGATTGCAGGTGCTCATCAGTGAGGCGACTCCTGTGTGCTGTTTTGTTAGTCTTTATCACTGAGAAGAGCTTCTCACACAGATATGTGCTACCAAACATGCACAAGGTTCGATCCGCATGTAGACGGACTTTTTGTTCATCAAAGTCACCAAAGCGCCGTGCAAACTCAGTGCTAGTGCGCTCAGTTTATCAGCAAAGTCGCGATTTGGGAACACCGTAGTGGCGACTTGGTTTAACAGTACTTGGCAACAGGGGAAAGTGGGGCAAGGTGAACTGGTGCATTTATGTCTCCCATAAAAGCAGCTTCACTTGAAATCAGTTTGTGATTGTGCACGGGTAAAAACGTCCGCTGAAGTGTCAGATTCTTATTTAATTATGCTGTTTTCTGTATCTTCTGAATTGCATTCAGGTTACCCTGATGCAAGGCAGCTGAAGCGCTGCATTATGGGATCTGTAGTTTATTGTGTTACCAGCGCTTCATATACCGGGCTTTAATAACAATAATACAGTATATAAAATGATCTCATGGGCGGATATAATTACGCCGGGCGGATGTGCCCTGACCCTTGAGTTTGACACATATGGACTAAATAGAACTGGAAAAGATGTTTTTTCAAATGTGATCGCGCAATTCAGATAGAGTTGACGCGCACTACAGCCTGCATGCCTCAATGAGTCATCCTCCCCTTGCTCTTACTTTTTTACCGTTCATCTAATGAATACACTGAGTATGGCTTTACCAAAACAATCATTGATGGCGAATAAAGTATCCATTATTCGAGTATGTAGAGCGGGATATATATATATATATATATATATATATACCCGCATATCGTATGAGAAGTAGTGTGTTAAAAAGGTAGAAAAAGAAAAGGGAACATTTTAAAAATAACGTAACATGACTGTCAATATACAGTATTTGTTTTGTGAGTGTTACTGAGTGTTGCTGTCATCAAGGATTTGATTATCATTATTTCTTTCAATCAGATTCGTATTTGTAGGATGTGTTGTGTTCAAGTTACATTCCGTGTTTGTCAATCGTTGTAAAGATGACAGGTTTCATTCATCGATTCGTTTCTTACTGCATCAATAAACAGCTCGTCTTCTTCTTTATCTGAGACCTGACACACTGCATGCACAGGTTTTTTACACTGTCTTCCTTTAGCGGGACATTGACTTTTTCCACCGTGTGCTTTGTTTCCGCAGTAGCTGGATTTATGAATATGCTTATCAGACGCTTCATATGTTTTGCTGCCTTTTCAATTATGTAATTCGGTTTTTATTCAGCGCTCTTTGGAACTGTTGCTTTTTATCTGTGCACTGCGCCAGTTCACGTGAGAGCTTTCGGTGTACATGCATCGAAGGTTCCCAGCTGTGCTGGTGCCATCTCGTGCTATGTCCATGGCTGTATTTAATGTTACCTTAGTCCTGGCACTTAAAACTTTCTCTCTCAGTTTCGCTGAATTTGTGCCAAACACCACCCTGACCTCATCTTCCTCTGCATAAGCACAGTCCTTAACCCGTGAATATTTAGTGGGAGTTTGCTATTGGATTGACGCTGACGGACGGCCTTATATGGGCAGGCACTAAATTACAAACGCTAGCGGCAGCCTGTCTATGAACTTAATTTAAAGTGTAGGTTTACATCGTGCTTTGCTTCCGAAGTAGCAGAACTCATGAATATGGTTGTATATGTCACTCTCTGGCTTCTTATTGTTTCGCTGCCTTCTCAATTATATGATGCATGTTTTCTTCAGCGCTTTTTGGAGGTCTTCCTGGTTTTCTATGTACTGCGTGATTACGTGGGAGGCGTGATGATTTCACACGAAACTCCGCCCCCACGACGTTCAAGCTCATCTCCATTACAGTAAATGGAGAAAAACAGCTTCCAGTTATGACCATTACGCTTAGAATTTCGAAATGAAACCTGCCCAACTTTTGTAAGGAAGCTGTAAGGAATGAACCTGCCAAATTTCAGCCTTCCACCCACACGGGGAGTGAGTGAGTGAGTGAGTGAGGGCTTTGCCTTTTATTAGTATAGATTTAATCATTTTCCTCAATAAATAAATGACCAACTATAATATTTTTGTCTCGTTTCTTTAACTGGTTTCTCTTTACTTACTTTTAGGACTTGAGTAAAAATCTGATGATGTTTTAGGTCATATTTATGCAGAAATATAGAAAATTCTAAAGGGTTCACAAACTTTCAAGCACCACTGTATGTGTGTGTATATGTACACTCACCTAAAGGATTATTAGGAACACCTGTTCAATTTCTCATTAATGCAATTATCTAATCAACCAATCACATGGAAGTTGCTTCAATGCATTTAGGGGTGTGGTCCTGGTCAAGACAATCTCCTGAACTCCAAACTGAATGTCAGAATGGGAAAGAAAGGTGATTTAAGCAATTTTGAGCGTGGCATGGTTGTTGGTGCCAGACGGGCCAGTCTGAGTATTTCACAATCTGCTCAGTTACTGGGATTTTCACGCACAACCATTTCTAGGGTTTTCAAAGAATGGTGTGAAAAGGGAAAAACATCCAGTATGCGGCAATCCTGTGGGCGAAAATGCCTTGTTGATGCTAGAAGTCAGAGGAGAATGGGCCGACTGATTGAAGCTGATATAAGAGCAACTGACTGAAATTACCACACGTTACAACCGAGGTATGCAGCAAAGCATTTGTGAAGCCACAACACGCACAACATTGAGGCGGATGGGCTACAACAGCAGAAGACCCCACCGGATACCACTCATCTCCACTACAAATAGGAAAAAGAGGCTACAATTTGCACAAGCTCACCAAAATTGGACAGTTGAAGACTGGAAAAATGTTGCCTGGTCTGATGAGTCTCAATTTCTGTTGAGACATTCAAATGGTAGAGTCAGAATTTGGCGTAAACAGAATGAGAACATGGATCCATCATGCCTTGTTACCAATGTTCAGGCTGGTGGTGGTGGTGTAATGGTGTGGGGGATGTTTTCTTTGCACACTTTTGGCCCCTTAGTGCCAATTGGGCTTTGTTTAAATGCCACGGGCTACCTGAGCATTGTTTCTGACCATGTCCATCCCTTCCATGTACCCATTCTCTGATGGCTACTTCCAGCAGGATAATGCACCATGTCACAAAGCTCGAATCATTTCAAATTGGTTTCTTGAACATGACAAGGAGTTTACTGTACTAAAATGGCCCCCACAGTTACCAGATCTCAACCCAATAGAGCATCTTTGGGATGTGGTGGAACGGGAGCTCCGTGACCTGGATGTGCATCCCACAAATCTCCATCAACTGCAAGATGCTATCCTATCAATATGGGCCAACATTTCTAAAGAATGCTTTCAGCACCTTGTTGAATCAATGCCACGTAGAATTAAGGCAGTTCTGAAGGCGAAAGGGGGTCAAACATCATATTAGTATGGTGTTTGTAGCTGCGTTTTTCAAAAATTACCAAAGTTCTGCAGCTTCAGCTCAAAAAATGGGATTCAACAAAAGCCTGACGCGCAGAAACGATTCCACAGACAAAATATCTTCGTTTTTTGAAGTTTAGTTAAGTTTTAAACTAAAACAGTTTACACACAAAAAAGGAAAATTGAAATAGCAAAAAAAGGAAAAATGAATGTAAGAAAAGTTCAATTCTAAGCTTAATCTTGTTACATCTCAAATCGTTACTATTTACTTAACATTTCTGAACCATTTCAAGACGGTCAGAAAACTGTATGCTTATCCCATTTCTAAGCTTAAAATGGGTCTTTCAAGTCCCTCTTTACTGGGACCTGTTCCAAACAAACTGAGCTTATTATCACACTGTTATTCAGTTATAGTAAGAAGGTTCTATCTCTTGTTAACTATAGGGGGAAAAGACTATACCATAAGCTATGACTATGAAAGACATTAATATTCTATTCAAATTAAGCAAACATCAATATGAGTTTAACTCAAAACTTTAAATTTATAAGATTGGCTCTTACATTTCCGGCCCCTAATTGGCTATGCAGGAGCGGAGACAATTATTTTACTTTACTTCAATATGAGCCAATTACTTTCATATTAACTATTTTTTTTCAAATCATTAGCAATAACACTGCAAACAAACATTTTAAAAATTTCATATTTCAAACATTTCTTGAAGCAGGCACAGTTTATTCACGGGTCTGTCCAGTGTGCTGGTTTTGGTCTGCACACAAACTCTTCTGACTGCACCTTTGGCATCTGGCATTGTCTTGATGACTCGACCCATTACCCAGGAATTGCGAGGTGTAGCTTTATCTACAATTAGAACAACGTCCCTGGTTCAAAATTTCTTCTTGGTGCAAGCCATTTTTGACGTTTTGAAGTATTGGCAAATACTCTTTTGTCCATCTTTTCCAAAACAAATCAGCCATGTATTGAATTTGTTTCCAGCGTCTTCTTGGGTATGGTTCATTTTCTGAAATGAGTTTAGGTGGTATTTCAGGTTTTGTCTTCAATAATAACAAGTGATTGGGTGTGAGTGGTTCCAAATCATTTGGGTCATCTGATGTCTTAGTAAGGGGTCTGTTATTGAGTATTGATTCCACTCTACACATCATTGTAGGAAGGTTTTCATCATCGAGTGTTTGTTGGTTTAGTGTTGAATTTAAAATCTTTCTTATGCTTCTGATTTGTCTTTCCCACACTCCACCTTGGTGAGAGGATGATGGTGGATTAAAAACCATTTGATTTGTTCTTGCATCATAGCGTCACTGATTTTTGTGTTCCAATTTTTAATAGCTTCTCGTAGCTCTCTTTCTGCTCCAACAAAATTTGTTCCATTGTCTGCGCATGATTTTAACTTGTCCTCTTCTATCCGTAAATCGGGTATGGCTTGGATACAAGAATCAGTGTCTAAGCTATGTGCGATTTCTATGTGCAGCTCTGGTTGTTAGACATGTGAAGATTACTCCGTACTCTTGACTAGACTTCTTCCTCTTTTGACTAGGAAGGGGCCAAAATAATCAACTCAACATTAGTGAACGGTGGTTGGTTTGTTGCTAGCGATCTTCTGGCAAATCTGCCATTTTTTGCTCACCTGCTTTCGCATTGTATCTTCTGCATGTTGTGCACTTTGAAATTATTTTCTTGATAGCTGAATTTGCTTGAGGTATCCAGTATTTTTGGCGTAATTGTGCGAGCACGTAGTTGCCCACAATGTCGATCGTTTATGAATGTGCTGCAATATGAGAGAAGCAACATGTGAATGCTTGTGTAGAATTGCAGGATGTTTAGTTTCTTGGGCATTGCAGCTTTACTGAGTCTTCCTCCAACTCTTAATATTCCATCTTGTATGATCGGGTCGAGTTTATAGATTTGACTGTTCTTTTTAACACAAGTCTTTTTCTTTAGAGCTTTTAATTCTTCTGGAAATTCTTGCTGTTGACTTAGACGGATAAGCTCTGTTTCAGCTTTAACTAAGTCATCTAGAGAAATTGGACTTGGTTTTAAAGTCGTTTGTACCTTTTCATGTGCTTTGTGATGAGTGATTTTGTTCTTTTGGATTACCTTTAATCTGACTGGCTTCTAGTTGAAATGTTTTCTTTCATTTCTTAAGTGCAGAAGTATGTCTTTAAACTTGAGAAACCAAGCCACCGCTTTCTTCAAGCGATGCCAATCTGAAAAGTAAGTGATTAGTTTGTTGATGGGTTCGGTTGCCTCTTCTACTCTTGTCATGTTAACTGCACAAATTTTAACTTCTGGATCATCTTCAAAAAGTGAATCGTTCAGTTGATCTGGTCTTTTTGGCCATTCACGTTCTGACTTCAATAAGAAACTTGGACCTTGTGACCATGTGGTGCTCTTAAGAAAGTTTTCTATGTTTAGCCCTCTAGAAGCTTGATCAGCGGATTAAGGACAGATGTGACATACCTCCACTGTGAAGGTTGTGAATGATCTCTGATCACGGAGATTCTGTTGGCAACAAAGGTCTTGAATCGAGTGCTTTCATTTGAGATGTATTTTAGCACCGTGGTGCTGTCAGTCCAAAATGTAGATTCTTGTAAAGGCATTTGAAGCTCACCTTTAAGCATTTTGTCCATTTTTATTGCCACAACGGCTGCTGTCAGCTCCATTCTTGGAATGTGACCTGCTTTAATGGTGCAACTCTTGACTTGCCCATCAGGAATGAACAATGCCTTTTGTCTCTTCGTTGGTTAAAACAAGGTAAGTGACAGTGCCATATCCATCTTCACTAGCATCTGCAAAATGGTGCATTTGTGCTGTCTTTATGGTTCCAAACCCAATAGGTTTGAAGCATCTGTTCACATTATAGTCTGTAAGTAACTTCAAATCATCCATCCATTTTTTCCATTTCTGAAAGTGTTTGACTTCTACTACTTCATCCCACCCAAATTTCTCTTTGCATAAGTCTTTTAGAATAAGCTTTGCTGGCAATAAGGCGAGTGCTAGAAAACCAAGTAACACTCACAAAACAATTACTGTATATTGACAATTATGTTACGTTATTTTTAAAATGTTCCCTTTTGTTTTTCATAACTTCTTTAACACACTACTTCTCCACTACATATATATATATATATATATATATATATATATATATATATATATATATATATATATATATATATATATATATATATATATATATATATATATATATATATATATATATATATATATATATATATATATATATATATATATATATATATACCCCGATCTACATACTCTCAAATAGACAAGCCATACCGTGGCGCAATTGTAGAGGCTTTGCCTCTAGCGCCGACATCTGAGGTTCGATTCCCGAGAGGGGATGCACCGAGTATGTACACGCGCTTCCCGATTCATTTTACCCTCGCATCCTCTTGGTTTGAGACGTATGAAAAAATATGCGGTTAACGCAGAATCATGTTACGTTATTTTTAAAATGTTTCCTTTTTTAAGCACAAGCACAGCTGAGAAGCTTCGATGCATGTACTCCATAACGTATCACACATAATTTTGGCTGAGGTTACTCAGAGTTTAAAGATTAAGTTGGTCAAATTACCTTTTATGTTTCTGGCTTATTTTTTTAAGAAGAAAAACTGCACTTTATGTTGAAATTTTGGTTATTATTATTTAAAGACAATACCATTCTCAAAATGTACTTACAACAACAACAACATTTATTTATATAGCACATTTTCATACAAACAGTAGCTCAAAGTGCTTTACCTAATAAAGAATAGAAAAATAAAAGACACAATTAGAAAACAAACTAAATCAACATTAATTAACATCGAATAAGAGTAAGGTTCAATGGCCAGGTGGGACAGATAAAACAAAAAAACTCCAGACGGCTGGAGAAAAAATAAAATCTATAGGGATTCCAGACCATGAGACCGCCCAGTCCCCTCTGGGCATTCTACCTAACATAAATGAAACAGTCCTCTTTGGATTTAGGGTTCTCACGGAAGGGCTAGATGAAGATGGTCACGTAGATTTCTGCCTTTTAATCCATCCATCATTGTTGGAGCATCATGAAGCTTTGAGTAGGTGGAGGTGGCGCAGGCCACCACCGCAAAGAAACTGGAAAAAGAAACAGAAAAGAGAGTAGGGGTCAGTACGGATTTTAGAGCCACCATGAATAGTTATTATGATGAATTGAACATATAGAGTATCAGGATTAAGTTAAATTGAAGTTATAGAAAGGCCATGTTAAAGTAATATGTTTTCAGCAGTGTTTTAAATTGCTCTACTGTATCAGCCTGGCGAATTCCTATTGGCAGGCTATTCCAGATTTTAGGTGCATAGCAGCAGAAGGCCGCCTCACCACTTCTTTTAAGTTTCGCTCTTGGAATTCTAAGGAGACACTCATTTGAGGATCTGAGGTTACGATTTGGAATATAAGGTGTCAGACATTCCGATATATATACGATGGGGCGAGATTATTTAAGGCTTTATAAACCATAAGCATAATTTTAAAGTCAATCCTGAATGACACAGGTAACCAGTGTAGTGACATTAAAACTGGAGAAATGTGTTCAGATTTTTCTTTTCCTAGTTAGGATTCTAGCAGCTGCATTCTGCACTAGTTGCAAACGATTTATGTCTTTTTTGGGTAGTCCTGAGAGGAGTGCGTTACAGTAATCTAGTCGACTGAAAACAAGCGCATGAAATAATTTCTCAGCATCTTTCAGTGATATAAGAGGTCTAACTTTAGCTGTTTCTTAAGTGAAAAAATGCTGTCCTAATGTTCTGATTAATATGCGATTTACAATTCAGATTACAGTCAACAATTACCCCTAAGCTTTTTCCCCTTCGTCTTGACTTTTAATCCTAATGTATCCAGTTTATTTCTAATAGCCTCATTGTATCCATTATTGCTAATCATTAAGATTTCAGTTTTCTCTTTATTTAACTTGAGAAAGTTACTATTCATCCATTCTGAGATACAAGTCAGACATTGTGTTAGTGCATCAATAAAATCGGGGTCATCAGGTGCTATTGATAAGTACAGCTGTGTGTCATCAGCATAGCTGTGGTAGCTCACGTTGTGCACTGAGATAATCTGACCTAACGGAAGCATGTAGATTGAGAATAACAGTGGACCCAGGATAGAGCCTTGTGGAACACCATATCGGATATCATGTGTCTTTGAGTTGTAATTCCCACAACTAACAAAAATTTTCTCCCTGTCAGGTAGGATTCAAACCAATTTAAGACTGTGCCAGAGAGGCCCACCCATTGACTAATGCAATTTCTAAGAATATTATGATCAATGGTGTCAAATGCAGCACTCAGATCTAAGAGGATGAGAACAGATAAATGGCCTCTGTCTGCA
Source organism: Polypterus senegalus (assembly GCF_016835505.1). Lineage (NCBI taxonomy): Eukaryota > Metazoa > Chordata > Cladistia > Polypteriformes > Polypteridae > Polypterus > Polypterus senegalus. The sequence continues at coordinate 32,316 of NW_024382203.1, forward strand.
TTCACTCGCAACTCATTTACTACTTTAACGAGTGCCGTTTCTGTGCTGTGATTTGTTCTAAAACCCGACTGAAATTTATCAAGAGTCGGAATAAAGCGCGTTCCTACGACTGATCAGAGGGAAATTTCATTTCCAAAGACTACCCAACGTAAGCCTTGATAAAAGCATTTCTAATTACATCTAATTACAAAATTTTCAATGATCATACTGTTTTAGCCTATTGTAAAATAATTAAAACACCACTTTATTTTTAAGTCTGCCCAATTTTATATCAGGGATGATATTTTTGTTTCTGTTTTGAATTGAAATGCAGTTTAAAAGATTTTTTTTCATGTCCATGTCTATTATTTGATTCTGTCGGCCACTAAAACCCTTTTAAATTAAAAAAAAATAATAAGTTTGCGATTTGGGGCAAATTTTCATGTGTGATTACATACGATTAATCAATATTAATTATTACACAGCCTCTAATTAATTAGATTAATTTTTTTAATCGAGTCCCACCCCTAATATATATATATGTAGATATAAATATGTAGATTTGTATGTGTGTGTATATACAGTATATATGTAGATATGTATATGTATATATATGTGTGTGTGTATGTATGTATGTATGTATGTATATATATATATATATATATATTGCTCAAAAGAATTAAAGGAACACTTTTTAATCAGAGTATAGCATAAAGTCAATGAAACTTATGGGATATTAATCTGGTCATTTAAGTAGCAGAGGGGGTTGTTAATCAGTTTCAGCTGCTGTGGTGTTAATGAAATGCTGCCCAGCAGCATGCAGCTCGATTGGCATTCGCCATAGAATACCAGAATTGGCAGATGCACCACGGTGCCCTGTGCTTTTTACAGATGAGAGCAGGTTCACCCTGAGCACTTGACAGAAGTGAAAGGGTCTGGAGAAGCCATGGAGAACATTATGCTGCCTGTAACATCATTCAGCATGAACAGTTTGGTGGTGGGTTAATGATTGTCTGGGGAGGCATATCCATGGAGGGTCACACAGACCGCTACAGGCTTGACAAAGGCACCTTGGCTGCCATTAGGTATCAGGATGAAATCCTTGGACCTATTGTCAGACCCTATGCTGGTACAGTGGCTCCTGGTGCACGACAATTCCTGGCCTCATGTGGTGAGAGTATGCAGGCAGTTCCTGGAGGATGAAGGAATTGATACCATTGACTGGCAACCACACTTTCCTGACCTAAATCCAATAGAACACTTCTGGGACATTGTTTTGGTCCATCCAATAGAACCAGGTTGCACCTCAGACTGTCCAGGAGCTCAGTGATGCCCTGGTCCAGATCTGGAAGGAGATCCCCCACAACACCATCTGTCATCTCATTAGAAGCATGCACCGATGTTGTCAGGCATGTATACAAGAACACAGGGTCATACAAAGTGCTGTACAATTTTGAGTTGCTGCAATTAAATTTTGGCAAAATGGACTAGCCTGCCACATAATTTTTTTCACTCTGATTTTTGGGGCTTATTTGAATTCAGGCCTCTGTTGGTTGATCATTTTCATTTCCATCAAACGATGTGGCATCCTTTCGCTCCTAACACATTACCCAGTCTATATCAGTATAGATATCCAGGAGGATTTCTTTTTCCCATTGAGATCTCATGTGTTTTCAAAGTGTTCCTTTAATTTTTTTGAGCAGTTTATATATATTTATATATACACACATACAGTTTATATATACACACATATATATATATATATATATATATATATATATATATATATATATATATAAAATGTGTGTGTGTGTGTGTGTGTGTGTGTGTGTATATATATATATATATATATATATATATATATGTGTATATCCAGCAACACTCGTGACAATGACAACACAATTACATTGACAATCATGTTACGTTATTTTCAAAATGTTTCCTTTTCTTTTTCATTACTTCTTTAACACACTACTTCTCCACTGCGAAGCGTAATATATATATATATATATATTAGGGATAGGCGGTATCCAAATTTTGATACCGTCAAACCTCCTCCCTATTTTACCTCGGTATACGGTATTACCGTGAATAATAAAAAAATTTGTGACGTAAGGCTCAGACAGCATCACCAAACTGTTGGCTTGTGCCTAAACCGTTCAGAAACTGAATATCAAACACTAATACTGAAACAATAACAAAATAACATGCAGAACAATATTAACAACTTTTATTAGCAACAAATAGCAGTTTATAAAAAAGTGCAAATACAACAGTCAAACAGAATTAAATTAACATAAACATCCAGAACAGTTTTCCCGCGGAGACGCGCACACAAATCAATTAAATTAAATCACACCGCCTGAACAACTTTTAATAACAAATATGAGCAGCTTATAAAAAAGTGCAACTAGACCCACAACAGTCAACCAGAGTTGAATTAACATAAACATCATCCATATTATAAAAAGTATTGCCAAGCAATAGTCCTAAACAAAAACGCCTTCTTTCCAATATCGCTTTTAACGTAAACCAAATAAAAATACCTGAATCAATTAAATAAAAATAAACACAGTGTGAAAAGGAACGAATGGCAAGTGGCATCAATCTATTCAAGATTTCTCGCTAGAAAAACCAGCATGTTTACTTTGTCCGGCTTTAACAGGGCACGTTGTGGACCGACAACTTTACCTGCGGTGCTGAAAACCCGCTCCGATGGTGTGCTTGTGGCACAGACGCAACAGGTACTTTCGTGCCACTTCGCGACATCTGGGGAAAACGCCCGCAGCATTTTTCCACCAGAGAAGTGGGTCCTCGCCTCCTTGAGTAACTGGCTCCAAACAGTAGGCTGTTATTTCAGCTCCGACTCGGTCCTCACGTGCCGACGGACCTGCCATTGCATCAGATTTTTTGCAGCATACTCCCCAAAGTCATCTTTTTTCGTGAGGGTGCAGGTTGCTCCTCTCCCTCTTCCACTCTGATGGCCACTGGACCTGCTGCCTCTAAGCTCACGATCTCAGCCTGTAATTCAGCCTTGGTCTCAGCCAATGCGTTGTCATCCGTCTCATATCCTCCACGGTAACGAGGGTCAAGGAAAGTGCATTTTCGCAATATTTTGCGCACTGAATTGGATTCATACTTGGCCTCCAGCTTTGTTAGAATTCCAGTTTTGATTGACTTTGTTAGCTGGGGGTCATTTTCTGACGCAGCCAACACATTGTCCCTGCAGAGCTGTAGTATGGGGAGGATACAGGAACTGGTCACATAATTTTCTGCTGACAAAATATCAGTGAAGTCACCGACTGGTTTCAGTGCTTCGTGAACAGCTTTCAAGACGCCCATGTCCTGCCAGGTCAGGGACAGGCTGCTCCTTCTGTCATCAGACAGGACGTGTCTGATCGCTTGGGCCTGCTCGAGGATTCGCTCCACCATTGCCAGTTTGGAGCCCCAGCGAGTTGCGCAGTCCTGCCGACGGATGGATGGATGAATTAATTAATGAATGATGAATAAATGATTAAATAAAGTATCTATCTATCTATCTATCTAAATGAATAGGCCTAAATAAACAAATGAATGAATAAATAGGCATAAACAAATGAATGAATAAATAGGCATAAATAAACGAACGAATGAATAAATAGGCATAAATAAAGCGAAATTGCTTTATTTAGGCCAATTCATTCGTTAATAAACTAATGAATGAATAAATAGGCCTAAATAAACAAATGAATGCATAAATAAATAAGTCCATTAACGTATATTATTCCACTTGGTGAAATTTGCATGCACATTTATTTCAGGCTAAATAAGTCCCTTTATCGCATCAAGCCTGCATTTACTTGATAAAAAATACAGGAAAAAATTACAATTTAAAAAATGGTTTTCTATTTTAATATAGCCTACTTTTCAATATAATTTATGTGATGCAAAGCATATATATATATATATATATATATATACTATATGTATATATATATATATATATATATATATATATCCCTTTATTTATATTTGAGCCCTGCCCCTGAGGAACTCTCTGCACGCTTTATGCTTACCGCTATGAGACTATGTTTTGGGAGTCCCAAGTCCACTTGCTTCTTGTGGAGTTCATGCTTACGCTGCCAGCTGTGTGAAAAGGCCCGACAATGTTACGGCATAGTCCGAGGCGCCGGTTTTTGCCTCTGGTCATGCAATCCATTTGTGACAGCCAAGTTTAGATTGTGACCGAAGCAGCATAGCCACGGCCAATGCAGGGACCTGATTGCGGCATGAATGTTGGCAGCGTTGTCAGTGGTTATGGCTGAAAGTTTTTTCTCGTCAAGTTGCCATTCCTGAAGTGCAGCTCTGAGCGCAGCAGCAAGATTGTCTGCTGTATGACTCTCAGGAAAATACGTAGTTTGGAGGCATTTGGATTCAAGTTTCCAGTCAGGTGTAATAGTATGGACAGTCAGAGACATATATGGAGTCATGTTAACTGACGACCACATGTCAGTTGTTAAGGAATAACTGTGTGACGCTGACAGCAGCACTTGAACATTGTCTCTAACTTTACTATATAAATGTGGGACGGCTGTTTGTGAGAAATATTTCCGTCCAGGCAGCTCGTACTGGGCATCTAGGACCTTTACCATGTCCGTAAAGGACTTTTTTTCCACTGTGTGGAAAGAGACCATTTCCTTCGCCAAGTATTTTGTCACTGCATCAGTACAGGTTTTCCAACGGACACTGTCCCTTTTGTACTTTGTTGCTTTCCCGAAGGCCCCCATTATCGCCGGCGCACTGGCGGTGGACCTAAATGTTGTTGGTCCTGCATCGGGAGGCGTTGAAACTGTTGCACTGAGTGAACTCGGGTCCATCCTCGCAGCAGTGAGTGGATGGTGGTTTCAGATATGCGACCTTAGGTTCGATGTATTTCCATCTCTCGCGTCACCTTTTGTTGCACAATTTGCAAATTGCCTCGTCCGTATTGACCGCCTCTCCCTTCTCGTTCGGCTGAAACCCGAAATACTGCCAAACTGCAGAAGCTGTGTTCTTTTTTCGAGACCAGGTCACTTGGTGCGCGACTCGCCATCTTTCCCCACCTCTCTTTCTCCTCCACGCTGTCACGGATGACAACCACGCATCGCATACGCATTTTTAGGCATTAAATAAATTATATTTAATATTTAATCCTTGTCTCCTATATAAGTGCATTGTTTTTATGATGGTATAACGGTATTGAAACTGACACCATTGCTATTTTTAGATCCCGCGGGATACCATATTACCGTTTTACCGCCCAAGCCTAATATATATATATATATATATATATATATATAATATCTATACTAATAAAAGGCAAAGCCCTCACTCACTCACTCACTCACTCATCACTAATTCTCCAACTTCCCGTGTAGGTAGAAGGCTGAAATTTGGCAGGCTCATTCCTTACAGCTTACTTACAAAAGTTGGACAGGTTTCATTTCGAAATTCTAGCCTAATGGTCATAACTGGAAGGTATTTTCTCCATTAACTGTAATGGAGTAGAGCTGCAAAGACGTAGGGGGCGGAGTTTCGTGTGACATCATCACGTCTCCCACGTAATCACGTGAACTGACTGTCAAAGCAGTAATAGAAAACCAGGAAGACCTACAAAAGCGCTTAAGAAAACATGCATTATATAATTGAGAAGGCAGCTAAACAATAAGAAGGCGAGTGGCATATACTACCATATTCATGAGTGCTGCTACCTCGGAAAGAAAGCAAGGTGTAAACCTAAACTTTAAATTAAGTTCATAGACAGGCTACGCATGCTTTCACATGCCCACAGGTAATGCGGGATACAAGTTTAATGAGAGGACGAGGATATAAACGAGAGTTTTGATCACTTTGTAACTAAGTTAAAATTGTAGGTGAAGGGGTGTGCTTATGCAAATTCGAGACTGTGTTTGTGGGGATTGACAGTTATATGGTGGGGAGTCACGCCATCATCTCCCTCCCATTTACCTCAAGTTAATACACACGCTGTCTCTAGAGTTTCAACACACTGAATCCTCCAGGCACTACTTACAAAAGGTTCACATTGACAAGCGTGTTACGCTATTTTTAAAATCTTTCCTTTTCTTAGCACAAGCACAGCTGAGAAGCTTCGATGCATGTGCTCCATAACGCTGAAAAATAATGCATTTAATCACACTTTGCATTACAAGCAAAGGGAGCTTTTGTCAATGCATGATTTCCTGGTACACCGATTACATTGATCAGCGCATCCCGATTCATTTTACCCTCGCACCACCTTAGTTTGAGAAGAAGTATGAAAAATATGAGGTTAACACAGAAAAACAGATCACCAATTCAAGCTTTATGAATAATCGATTCGCCATCAATAATTGTTTTGGTAAAGCCATCCTCCTTCCATTTTATAATTTTTCCGCCACTAGCCATGATTAAATGAACGGTAAAAAGTAAGAGCGAGGGTGACTTATTTAGGCAGGAATATATATGACAGCAACACTCATGACAATGTCAATCATGTTACGCTATTATTAAAATGTTTCCTTTTCTTTTCATTACTTCTTTAACACACTACTTCTCCGCGGGGCGGGTATTTTGCTATATATATAATATATGAATTACCTCCAAAGAGCGCTTGAGACTTTTGATATCATGAACGGTGTACTAAAGGGGTCTCCTGCCCAGCAAAGTCGAGCAGCCAGCTGCGTATAGCTGTGCCGCCTTTGAGACGCTGACTGCGCTTCTGCCTTAAGTCAAAGTGAGCACTTTTAATTTTTTCATCCTCCCCTGCGCTATAGCCCAGACAAGTGCAAACACGGACCCCTTTTCTACACCACGGCAAAATAATATTAAGGCGATTCACACTTTCTTTTGCACGATACGATTATCAGGTCCTCAGCTCGGATTATGAACACACGCATACGAGTGGAGGACTCACAGTGCCATCACAGCCGATTAATGGCGGGACGCCTCACCAGTCTACACAAGACCCACACGACTGTCGCCAAAAGGCGATCATAACGCCAGCGAACACATCTCTATACTATATAAAAGAAAAAGGCAACTTTCCTTTCTTTACACCTTTTTCCTTTTATCCCAAACCAAAGCCTTTCTCTTAACACGCAGAGGACACAAAAATAATTTTCTTTAATTGCCGGTAAGGCACATTACCAGAGGCACAAATTTGAACGCTCACATAGAAAATGTAATTTCTATACCACAGCCGCCGTGTAGCCTTTCAAAAGGGATCTACTACCGAGAGATGATCCATATACATTTTAGCTGCTGTTAGTTACTTACCTGTTTTGTTACACAGTCTTTAAAATGTAGTTTACCGCAAACCACTCCAGTAGTGCTCAATGTACCTGTACTTCTTAAAACGTTAATGTTTTACTGTTTAATAACTTATAGACTATATTTTATTATTTTTCCCTTGCACTCAGTGACCAAAGCTATACACACACATATAGACACATACAAACATACACACAAGTATATGTATGTATGTATATATATATATATATATATATATATATATACATACATACATACATATATATATATATATATATATATATATATATATATATATATATATATATACATAAATACATACATTCACACATATATATAATTTGTGTGTGTAGATATGTATATAGATAGATATGTAGATATGAAGATATGTATGTGTATATATATGTATATTATATATATATGTATGTATGTGTGTGTGTATATATATATGACAGCAGCAATCCAAGCTGTGAGAAAACAGTAAAAAGGAGGCGTGTCAGACGCGTGGTACATTTTCTGATGCAGCTACCGAAAACAACTTTGTGACGCTGCCACCAAATACACAAAACAATTACTTTGACAATCATGTTACATTATTTTTAAAATGTTTCCTTTTCTTTTTCATAACTTCTTTAACACATGACATCGCTGCGAAGCGCGGGTATTTTGCTATATATATATATATATATCACAGCGACACTCATAACAGTGACAAAACAATTACATTGACAATCATGTTACGCTATTTTCAAAATGTTTCCTTTTCTTTCTCTTTCCTTCTTTAACACACTACTCGCTGCTGCTGGTATTTTGCTATATATATATATATATATATATATATATAGAGAGAGAGAGAGAGAGAGAGAGAGAGAGAGAGAGAGAGAGAGAGAGAGAGAGAGAGAGAGAGAGAGAGAGAGAGAGAGAGAGAGAGAGAGAGAGAGAGAGAGAGAGAGAGAGAGAGAGAGAGAGAGAGAGAGAGATTAGAACAACATAGATAGATAGATAGATATAGAACAACACTCATATCAATGACAAAACAATTACATTAACAATCATGTTACGTCTATTTTCAAAATGTTTCCTTTACTTTTTCATTACTTCTTTAACACACTACTTCTCCAAGCTGGGTATTCTGCTAGTATATATATATATATATATATATATATATATATATATATATATATATATATATGTATTTGTGTGTATATATGTGTGTGTGTATATGTAGATATATATATGTATGTATATATGTGTATATGTATAGATATGTATATATATATATATATGTTTATGTGTGTGTGTGTGTAAATATATATATATGACAACAACACTCATCACTCACAACAGTGACAAAACAATTACATTGACAATCAGGTTACGTTATTTTCAAAATGTTTCCTTTTCTTTTTCATTGCTACTTTAACACACTACTTCTCCGCTGCGAAGCGCGGGTATTTTGCTAGTATGTATATATGTTGTAAAAGACTTAAGAGGAGACAGCATAAAGGTTTGGGGTTTTCCGGCCCCGTATATTGTAGATGGTCCACAACGAAAAACTGGTCAAAATTATAAACAAAAACAGTTCATAAACGGCATGATTCAACGTTGGCGGCCATTTTATGGTGGAGGAGCCCGATGTGGAGGAATGCTGGGAAGGAACCTTGAGGGAGGATGGGGTTGATGACGTCAGGAAAAGATGGAGGAGGAAGGGCGGAAGTAACGTAGTGCGGGCAAAACCCAGCTTATGGTGGTGGAGCGTCTTTTTTCCTATGAGAAAGCAGAGGGAGAAAGTTAGTACCCTGCCATTCCCTGCCAGCGAATGTCTTTCCAGGTGCGTTAACACTAGAATTACCAGAGCCTACGAAAAAACTCGTAGGTCCGTCCCACCTTTAATTTGCTTGTTAAAACCGTTCTCACCCCTCTGCCAGTGTCTTTTGTTAATCTAAATGTGCTGATAAAAGAAATATATATATATATATATATGTGTGTATATATATATATATATATGTGTGTGTGTATATATATATATATATATGTATGTATATATGTATATAATGTATGTATATATATATATATATATATATATATGTATGTATATATGTATATATATATATATATATATATATATATATACTAGTTAAAATACCAAGGCTCAAGAGCGGAGAAGTAGTGTGTTAAAGAAGCAATGAAAAGTAAAGGAAACATTTTGAAAATAACGTAACATGATTGTCAATGTAATTGTTTTGTCACTGTTGTGAGTGATGAGTGTTGTTGTATATATATATATATATATATATATATATATACACACACAAACATATATATATATATATATATATATACATATACACACACACATATATAAACATATATATACATATACATACATATCTACATATATACACACACACAGATCAGTGCAATACGCTGCTTGTTAAAACGGATAACTCCCGCCTTACGCAAGTCTGCGTGGATATTATGAACTATCAGATTTGTTCAAGTTCTATTTAAATTTTAAATAGAAGGAATTTTTATTTAGTCGACAGAAATATCTTTGGTAGGAATGGTAAAACAGACAGGAATATTATTCCTGAATAAATCAACTCAAACCTTAAACAACTTATAATATTTTGCTCTCCATAAAAATATATCCTGTCTAAATTATACAAGTTAGAAATAAAGTAAACATTAAAAGAACAAACATTCAAATTTCTTTACTCTTATGTAATTTTATATAAAAATAAACTTAGATTTTAAATATCCCAAAAGATTTTGCTCTCCATAAAAATATATCCTGTCAAAATTATACAAATTCAAATATGAACATGCTGCATAACAAAACCTGGAAATATAAATAAAATGTGTTCCTTTCAGCAATAACAAATCAAATCATTCAGTTGTCTTTGCTCATATGTCATTTTAGAGCTGGACGCCTGGCATCTTTTTTGGCAACAAATTCGCTGTTTGGTGTGAGGTTCTGTGTTGTGGAGATTCTCAGGATGGATTGCAGGTGCTCATCAGTGAGGCGACTCCTGTGTGCTGTTTTGTTAGTCTTTATCACTGAGAAGAGCTTCTCACACAGATATGTGCTACCAAACATGCACAAGGTTCGAGCCGCATGTAGACGGACTTTTTGTTCTTCAAAGTCACCAAAGCCGGCAAACTCAGTGCGCCAGTTTATCAGCAAAGTGCGATTTGGGAACACCGTAGTGACGACTTGGTTTAACATTACTTGGCAACAGGGAAGTGGGGCAAGGTGCACTGGTGCATTTGTGTCTCCCATAAAAGCAGCTTCACTTGAAATCACTTTGTGATTGTGCACGGGTAAAAACGTCCGCTGAAGTGTCAGATTCTTATTTAATTATTCTGCTTTCTGTATCTTGTGCATTGCATTCAGGTTACCCTGATGTTTTGTCTCATAGTGCCGCCTTAGATTAAATTCTGTAATTACAGCCACATTAGCTCCACAAATGAGACACACGGGTTCAGTAAACATATACTCAGCCTCCCATCGGTTTTTAAAGGCTCTATTTTCAGAATCAACTTTTCTCTCCAGCATCGTGTGAGCTAGCTTCGCAATAACTTGCAGCATCATAAGCTAGACCTGATTAACGCGTAAGTTCGCAAGGCAGCTGAAGCGCTGCATTATGGGATCTGTAGTTTATTGTGTTACCAGCGCTTCATATACCCGGCCATTAATAACAATAATACAGTATATAAAATGATCTCGGGCCGGATATAATTACACTGGCCGGATGTGGCCCGTGGCCCTTGAGTTTGACAACATATGGACTAAATAGAACTTGAAAAGATATATTTTTCAAATGTGATCGCGAATTCAGATAGAGTTGACGCCAAGCACTACAGCCTGCATCCTCCCTCGCTCTTACTTTTTACCGCTCATCTAATGAATACACTGAGTATGGCTTTACCAAAACAATCATTGATGGCTAATAAAGTATCCATTATTCGAGTATGTAGATCGGGATATATATATATATATATATATATACCCGCGTATCGCAGCGGAGAAGTAGTGTGTTAAAAAAGCTAGAAAAGAAAAGGGAACATTTTAAAATAACGTAACATGACTGTCAATATACAGTATTTGTTTTGTGAGTGTTACTGAGTGTTGCTGTCATCAAGGATTTGATTATCATTATTTCTTTCAATCAGGTTCGATTTGTAGGATGTGTTGTGTTCAAGTTACATTCCGTGTTTGTCAATCGCTGTAAAGATGACAGGTTTCATTCATCGATTCGCTTCTTACTGCATCAATAAACAGCTCTTCTTCTTTATCTGAGACCTGACACACTGCATGCACGGGTTTTTTTACACTGTCTTCCTTTAGCGGACATTGACTTTTTCCACCGTGCTTTGTTTCCGCAGTAGCTGGATTTATGAATATGCTTATCAGACGCTTCATATTTTTGCTGCCTTTCAATTGTGTAATTCGGTTTTGTTCAGCTTTGGAACTGTTGCTTTTATCTGTGCACGCGCCAGTTCACGGAGCCGCCGTGTACATGCATCAAGGTTCCCAGCTGTGCTGGTGCCATCTCGCTATGTCCATGGCTGTATTTAATGTTACCTTAGTCCTGGCACTTAAAACTTTCTCTCGCAGTTTCGCTGAGTTTGTGTCAAACACCACCCTGACCATCTCATCTTCCTCTCATAAGCACAGTCCTTCACCCGTGAATATTTAGTGGAGTTTGCTATTGATTGCCGCTGACGGACGGCCTTATATGGGCAGGCACTAAATTACAAACGCCAGCGCAGCCTGTCTATGAACTTAATTTAAAGTGTAGGTTTACATCGGCTTTGTTTCCCAAGTAGCAGAACTCATGAATATGGTTGTATATGTCACTCGCCGCTTCTTATTGTTTCGCTGCCTTCTCAATTATATAATGCATGTTTTCTTCAGCGCTTTTGAGGTCTTCCTGGTTTTCTATGTACGCGGATTACGGGAGGCGGATGATGTCACACTAAACTCCCCACGGCGTTCAAGCTCATCTCCATTACAGTAAATGGAGAAAACAGCTTCCAGTTATGACCATTACGCGAGAATTTCGATATAAAACCTGCCCAACTTTTGTAAGGAAGCTGTAAGGAATGAACCTGCCAAATTTCAGCCTTCCACCCACACGGGAAGTTGGAGAATTAGTGATGAGTCAGTGAGTGAGAGTGAGTGAGTGAGTGAGGGCTTTGCCTTTATTAGTATAGATATATATATATATATATATATATGTGTGTGTATATATATATATATATATGTGTGTATATATGCTTCTAACTCATACGCCCGTGGTGGATGTTTGGCACTGGAAGACCAACCAAATGCATTACCTGGTAGGTAACCACCCATACAATCAGATAAATAAATAATTTTCTGTAGATTTTTAACTGAAAAAGAAAAATTGAAAAGTTAGTTTTTGCATTAAAGCATTTTAAACGTCTGTGCATTGAAGCTCCTTAGGTTACATTAAATGACAATTGTCACAAAGGTGACAGTCATTTGACAGTAATTAAACTTAATTAGGTACTGCTTGTGACTCCTTTATACTGTATCTCTCTGGATTTAAAAGCACCTTTTGTAAGGGCCATAGTCTTTGTTGGACAATCTCTCCAAAATTAAGAGAAATGAGCATTCAGCTGATGTGAGAAACAAAGTCATTGAAATGCACAAGGCAGCAAATGGCTACAAAAAATAAAATATTGGAAGACTTTGAATGTTCCATAAAGTACTCTTGGATCCATTATCAGAAAGTGGAAGGTTCATCACTTTTTGATTTTGGAAATGTATTGTTACAGAATAAGAGTTCACATTAAATATACTGAGTGAATAAATATGTAAATTGTCAAGCAGACAATTACAATGACTTTCAAGGGGGTTAAATATTTTTGCACGTCTGTGTATGTATGTATGTATGTATGTATGTATGTATGTATGTATGTATGTATATATGTTTGTTTGTTTGTGTATAAATCCCAGATTATGTTAGTAGAAGCCCTGAAAGCTCATCCATTCATGCCTTTATTGTTGTTGTTATAATAATATATATTTTTTGATATTTATTTTTATTATTTTTTGGGGGGACAAAATCCTATCTGAACAATACTGCATGTAAGCAGGAAACAAACTTGAATGAGACTACAGTCTATCTCAGGGTACAGTTGTGCACACACCCACACCATATTTTACTGAGCCCATTTGAATTTCACATTTAACCTGCAGCTTAATGTCTTAATACAGGAGGAAAAACAGCTTATGTAGAGAAAGAAGTCCACACAACCCTTGCAGAACCTTCGTAACTTCACACAAAATATAACAGGTGGATTCCTAAAACACACAAACATTTGTTTTTTCAATATTTGCATAATTTTTCTTTGCACTCTCCCTCATCATAATGTATCGTCTATGGGGGAGAAACGAAAGTTTTTAGACAAACATACAGTATACCAGTAAGAAGAAAAAAATGATAGAATAACAGCACTGAATATAGTCGTTAACCAAGTTTCCCAAGAATTGTTTTGCAGGAAGTTCAGTGATAATGTATAACTGAACATCCTGGACAAAAACCAGGGAAAGCTTTACTTGGTCAGATGTTGATTAATCAGTTTTAATTCTAGTATGTTTCTTTCAATCTGCAGTTTTTTGGTATAATTCCTGAAATGAAATTCAGAATGTCTTCTATTGTAGTGTCATGTATGGTTAAAGCAAGGATTGCACTCCCTTAGTTTGCAGTATATGAAGCTAAGGAATGTCACTGTCTTTTCATAGTTTATTACTGAAGAGGAGAGGATTTGAATATGTTACACTGTGTATACCATAAAAAAGCCAGCCAGGCGGCGCCCCGGTGCCTGAATATCCCTGGAGGTAGACGACAGGGGACACCCGGACGGCTTCCGGGTGCGCACCCGGCACTTCCGCCACACTGGGGCATATCTATGGAGGAGTGCGGAAGCAGCTGGAGCCCATCCGGGTTCCTATTTAAGGGGCCACCTCCCTTCAGTCAAAAGCAGAAATCGGGTGGAAGTGGACAGAGCTGGAGAGAGGATCGAGGCGCCAGGTGAAAGGCACAAGGACTGTGAGGCCTAGACATTTGGGGAACGGTGCTGGAGGCACTGGGAAGTGCACTGACTTTATTATTTGTAAATATCGTGATAATAAACGTGTTGGGTGAACATAAGATGTCCGTCTGTGTGTCCGGGTTCAAGTCCACACAGTAAACTGCAAAGTGCACTGAAACAACCACGTTGTGTCATTGAAGAACAACAACATGGGTAGATCATACGTAGTACAGTAAACTTTATTAATTTAAATGCAATCTTGCTTTACTTTTCTGGTTGGCAAGCTCTGGTTGGGTGGATTGGTGTTGCTGAATTGATGTGTGTGTTGTGTGTGTGTGTTTGTTCTTCCTGTGATGGGCTGGCATCCTGTTCAGATGTTGTTTTTCCTGCTTTGCACTCTGTACTGAGATAGGATTCAGTCACCCTACAACCCTGACCTGGATAAGAGGGTTAAATACATATATATATATATATATATATATATATATATATATATATATATATATATATATAGATATAGATATAGATATAGATATAGATATAGATATAGATATATATATATAGATATCTATATATAGATATCTATACTAATAAAAGGCAAAGCCCTCACTGACTGACTCACTCTCTGACTCACTTATCACTAATTCTCCAAGTTCCGTAGGTAGAAGGCTGAAATTTGGCAGGCTCATTCCTTACAGCTTACTTACAAAAGCAGGTTTCATTTCAAATTCTACGCGACAATGGTCATAACGCTCAACAACGCCCCGCCATGTTGAACTTTCTTATTTATGGCCCCATCTTCTAAATTTGGTAGGCGGCTTCCTCCACTAACTGAACCTAATGTATGCATACTTATTTCGTAGTATGATGCCACTGTCGTCCGCCTATATTGAACTTTTCAACAGTCTTTGTTACTTATGGGCCCATCTTCAAGAAATTCTATCGATCAAAGAACTGTCACTTACCGAAAGTGGTTTCCATGCCCGGAGATACCACCTACATTTTCCATTCTCTTTGTTACATATTGCACGCCATATCAGGCTCACTCTTGATCTTGACCTCTACTCTTTTCTGTTTCTTTTTCCGTTTTGTGGTGGTGGCCTGCAATGCCACCACCTACTCAAAGCTTCATGATGCTCTAACAATGATGGACGGATTAAAAGGCAGAAGTCTACGTGACCATCATCATCATCAAGCCCTTCCGTGAGAATCCTAAATCCAAAGAGGACTGTTTCATTTATGTTATGTAGAATGCCCAGAGGGAACTGGGCGGTCTCATGGTTTGGAATCCCTACAGATTTTATTTTTTCTCCAGCCGCCTGGAGTTTTTTGTTTTTTCTGTCCCCCCTGGCCATTGAACCTTACTCTTATTCAATGTTAATGTTGATTTATTTTGTTTTATAATTGTGTCTTTCATTTTTCTATTCTTTAATATGTAAAGCACTTTGAGCTACTGTTTGTATGAAAATGTGCTATATAAATAAATGTTGTTGTTGTTGTTGTTATCCGAGGAACATTCTGTCTTATGTATTGAATGACTGGGACAGGTTCAAGGTGTGGACTGATGACGGTACAGGAGATAATTATACTACACAGGAGCACTAGAAGAGTGAAATGCTTAAGCCCTTCACCTATGGTTCTGCATGTGAGTTGATGGCTGCCGCTGAATTGTTTCGGTTGTCGCTTTCAAGTTTACCGAAATGGCCAAATATTTTACACCTTTGGACAACCGCCAATGCCTCTTAAACATCTTAGATTCACAGGTGACGATTTCAGTAGTGGACACTTTGATGTTTATGAATGTTTAAACTCTCAAAAGCTGGATGTGATTTTATCGATGAAACCGGTTGTGTGCTTACAACGCTTGACAGATGCCAAATGTCACTTCAACACAACAAATCCTGCAAATACTGTCGAATTGAAACAAACCATGAAACTCAAACCGATTATGACAGCAGCAATCCAAGCTGTGAGATTTGAGACAAGATTACTGTTCACATGGCCAACTTTAAGTTACATGCTCAAGAGTAAGCTCAGCGACAGCTTGGTCATGTTACAACCGAGGGCTAAACTGACAACATGGTATACAAAGAGATCCTTAACAAATAATTATTGGCATATTGTCCCACAGTTTAAAAAGGTTTAATTTTCTTCTTAATAAAAATTTGAATGCAGTACTTCACCGCTAATGTATGGGTATATATATATATATATATATATATATATATATATATATATATATATATATATATATATATATATATATATATATATATTATATACAGGTACTGGTCATAAAATTAGAATATCATGACAAAGTTGATTTATTTCTGTAATTCCATTCAAAAAGTGATACTTCTATATTAGATTCATTCATTCACACAAACTGATGTATTTCAAATGTTTATTTCTTTTAATTTTGATGATTATAACTGACAACTAATGAAAGTCTCAAATTCAGTATCTCGTAGAATATTGTTAAAAGGTTCAATATTGAAGACACCTGGTGCCACACTAATCAGCTAATTAACTTAAAACACCTGCAAAAGCCTTTAAATGGTCTCTCAGTCTAGTTCTGTAGGCTACACAATCATGGGAAAGACTGCTGACTTGACAGTTGTCCAAAAGAAGACCATTGACACCTTGACAAGGAGGGCAAGACACAAAAGGTCATTGCTAAAGAGGCTGGCTGTTAACAGAGCTCTGTGTCCAAGCACATTAATAGAGAGGCTAAGGGAAGGACAAGATGGCGAGAAAAAGTGTACAAGCAATAGGGATAACCGCACCCTAGAGAGGATTGTGAAACAAAACCCATTCAAAACTGTGGGGGAGATTCACAAAGAGTGGACTGCAGCTGGAGTCAGTGCTTCAAGAACCACCACGCACAGACGTATGCAAGACATGGGTTTCAGCTGTCGATTCTTGTGTCAAGCCACTCTTGAACAAGAGACAGCGTCAGAAGCATCTTGCCTGGGCTAAAGACAAAAAGGACTGGACTGCTGCTGAGTGGTCCAAAGTTATGTTCTCTGATGAAAGTAAATTTTGCATTTCCTTTGGAAATCAATGTCTCAGAGTCTGGAGGAAAAGAGGAGAGGCACAGAATCCACGTTGCTTGAGGTCCAGTGTAAAGTTTCCACAGTCAGTGATGGTTTGGGGTGCCATGTCATTTGCTGGTGTTGGTCCATTGTGTTTTCTAAGGTCCAAGGTCAATGCAGCCGCTACCAGGAAGTTTTAGAGCACTTCATGCTTCCTGCTACTGATGAACTTTATGGAGATGCAGATTTCATTTACCAACAGGATCTGGCACCTGCACACAGTGCCAAAGCTAGCAGTACCTGGTTTAAGGACCATGGTATCCCTGTTCTTGATTGGCCAGCAAACTTGCTCTGACCTTAACCCCATAGAAAATCTATGGGGTATTGTGAAGAGGAAGATGCAATATGCCAGACCCAACAATTCAGAAGAGCTGAAGGCCACTATCAGAGCAACATGGGCTCTCATAACACCTGAGCAGTGCCACAGACTGATCGACTCCATGCCACGCCGCATTGCTGCAGTAATCCAGGCCAAAGGAGCCCTAACTAAATATTTAGTGCTGTACATGCTCATACTTTTCATGTTGCATACCTTCAGTTGGCCAACATTTCTAAAAATCCTTTTTGCATTGGTCTTAATTGATATCCCAATTTTCCGAGATAATGAATTTGAGACTTTCATTAGTTGTCAGTTATAATCATCAAAATTAAAAGAAATAAACATTTGAAATACATCAGTCTGTGTGTAATGAATGAATCTAATATACAAGTTTTACTTTTGAATGGAATTATTGAAATAAATCAACTTTGTCATGATATTTTAATTTTATGACCAGCACCTGTATATATACAGTAGAATACTTTTTCATTGTGCCTTTTAAAACATATAGTAGTGGGGGATGCCAAAAATTGTGATAAACACCACCAAAAGGACTTAGACCTGAATGCAAATACGGTGCTTAGCAAATTCTACAGAAGTAAATGTGGATGAAAAGTTTAAGTAATTAATATGATCCACTGAACTGTAGAATAGATTCAAAAGTGTTCCCACTGAAGGCCAAGTCAAGAAATAAATAATAATAATAAATTGACTACAAATTAATATCTTACTGCATACATTTTCTAAACCCATTTTAAGCAGTACACTTATCAGTCTTCCAGGTAAGGCATATGCAAGGGTGCCAGAGGGAAAAAATCATCTGATAGTTGAGTCAAAGATACTGAGGAACAATGTGGATTCCGCCCTGGTGGTGGAACAGTAAACCCGATCAATCTCTGGGGCAGTTATTAGAGACTGTACCTTAATATGCACATATTTATGTTCTCTGTACATCTCAGTGGCAGTCAAAGAATAATAATAATAAAAAATACTAGGTAGTGGAACTCGGTTCACGACCATAATTCGCTCCAGAACTTTGGTCGAAACCGAAGTTGGTCGTGAACCAAGCAGTTTCCATAGGATTGTATGTAAATACAATTAATCCGTTCCAGACCGTACAAACTGTATGTAAATATATGTAAAGATTAAGCACAAATATAGTTAATTACACCATAGAATGCACAGTGTAATAGTAAACTAATGTAAAAACATTGAATAACACTGACACAAAACACCCAGGCTCCCTGCTCAGCTACACAAGCTGGGTCGCCACACTTTCTCCCTCCCTCTCTCTCTCTCTCTGTAGCACACACACCACCAAAGCCCTCCCTCCCTCCCTCAGCCACAGGAGCAGGCTGGCTCACGCGCCCTCTCTGTAGCGCACACACACACACACCCCCTATCCCCCCATCCCTTCCCCTGTCAGCTGCCCTCTCTCTCTGCGCTTTGCTCGCTTCACGCCTCTAATCTCTCTGTAGCACGTGTCAGCAGCATTTTTTTAAAATGAGTTTTAAGCACAGCAGAAGAAAACTAAGATTAGAACAAACCAAGTGCATGTAAAACCAACTCGCAAGCAACCAAAAAAGAAAGATTGCAGGGGATCACGCTATTAAATTTAAAGCCTGATCGCTGTAAACATTGTTTTTAAAATGAGTTTTAAGCACAGCAGAAAAAAACGAACAGCGGACAAATCTGAAGTGCATTTAAAAACCAACTCACAAGCAACCAAAAAAGTAACATTGCAACAAATCACACGATGAAGTCCTCCATGTAAACAATTTTTGAATGAGTTTTAAGCACAGGGAAAAAACGAACATTTGGAACAAAAGAGAAAAGTAACACTGCAACAAATTACAGCATGATCTGAAAAACTAACTTTTGAAAAATCTGTAATACAAAAACTACTGTACAGTACAGTACAAACCACCAAGAAAACTAACCTTGCATGAGTCGAGTTCTGGCATGAAGTGTTTTCCTTCAGGTGTTTTCTCTCTTGTGATTTCTTGGGTTTCTGGTGCTTTTAGCTGTTTAGCTGGTGGAAGTGAAAGCCTCATGCAGCCATTCCAAAAACAAACTCCTTGTGACCCAACCCTTCGTGGTTTGCTGGCAGTCTGGCTTTGTTTACATTGTGCTGCTTGAAAGCACGAGGGTTTTCTAGATTTGTAAATGAGTAAACTGGTAAACAGTTTTTCCACCTCTTGTAATTTCTTTCTTTACTTCGATTTCAATTTTCTTCTCACCACTATTCACTTATTTAGAAGCCAATGGAAGGAGAACAATGAACAGAGAGCTCTTGCAGCCACGCGGCTTGCTCACTTTCTCTCTCTTTCTCTCTTTCTCTCTCAGCCTGCCTGTGGTGGGGGATGGTGCGCTAGCACGAACAGCCTGCAAATAGGCAGGCAAACAGTGCAGCAATCTCCTCCTCCTCCCCCTCCCCAGCCTGCCTATCTGCAGCCAGTAAGTGCAAGCCAACACGTGCAGCAATCTCCTCCTCCCCCTCCCCAGCAGGCACGCGCTCGCCGCCGCCTTTTGCTCTCTCTCTCTCTCTCTCTTATAGCTCAGCTCAGGCAGGCAAGGGAAACTGGCTTGTTCATATACCGAGTGTGTGGTTGTGAACCGAGGCAAAAGTTTGGCGAAGCTTTTTGGTCGTGGAACCGAAGTTGTAATGCGGAACTGACGCTCGGAACCGAGGTTCCACTGTAGTTGTCAATACATATCTTCAAAGCAACCTCTATCCGAAAATTAAGATTAATTTGGTCTTAAATTGCTAAGTGCTAAAATCTATAGACACAACTAAACATATTTCTTTAATTTCCCCTTAATATTGGATTTGGGAATTTTAACATGAAGTTATTGATTGTTTTTTGTGTAGGTGTGTGCTTTTTAATTTTCTATGTATATGCCAAATGTTTTTAAAATTATTTTTAATGTAGAAACAGTAGTGCTATTTGGAATGGAATTAAAATAAAGCCTTTTAATATTTTGTTTTCACATGAAGTATATTTAAATGTATAAGTAATGGTCCATTTTAAGGCCCACTCCCCTCCTCGACCTCCTTTTTGTGTTTCTTTCTATACCATTTGACATTTGCTTATGAAATTTAAATTGATTTTTGTTTTGTTTCTTTAAAAAACTTCACCTTACCAGGGATACCTAAGTCCCCAAGTGCAGCTTGGTATTTTACTAGGACCTGTATCCTCCAGTTTCAAGTTTATAGTTGTTAAATATAGCTACATTACATGTGTTGTCCCCATTCCTGTTTGTGTGCAACAGGGGATGTGAGGGTTTACAGTTGGGGAGGTGAGGGGTAGCATCATTCCTTTATGTAGAACATGCTGTCCTCTTTGTCTCATCTGACTGTATCCTTTGACACAACTGACTTGCTGTTGAAGTGACTGCTCTCTGCAGGTGTTAATGGAGGAGTTAAGTCCTTTAGGGTGTTCTTCTCGAGTGATGGAAAAAGGACATGTGAAATCATTAACAGGTGCTGTACCAGTCAGTGGTGGTGAGTGGGATTTGAGTCTGAAAACAAAGCTTTTGCTTTACTTTTCATTCTATATCTGAGATTTTTTACTTGCAAGATGGCTGGGATGACACTCCATGATAGGGTGAGAAGCTCAGTAATTTGGTAGAGCCTCCGTAGAATCTCTCCTCTGGATCAACAGGAGCAAGTTGAGGTAATTTGGGCATGTCGAATGATGTCCCTCAGGCGGCTCCTCCTAGAGCTACTCTGGGCACATCCCACTGAGCAGAGAGCCTGCAGCAGAGCCAGAACATGCTGAAGGGATTATATCTCTCTGCAGACTTGGGAACACATTGGAATTCCTCAGGAAGAGGTAGAATCTGTAGTTGGGAACAGAAGAGTCTGGGTTGACCTGCTTGGCCTGCTGCCTATGTAACCTTTGTCAGAGAAAGTGCTTAAGAGGATGAATGAGAATATAGCTCCTTCACCAGATGTATATATTCTGAAGGAGCAATTTTTGGCCTGCATTTGGATATGCACTACTTGTTCTATCAGTAAATCTTTTTTTTTTTTTTTGATAGTACTTCAAAACAAAAAAACAGCTGTGGAAATTTCATAACCACTTTTTTTGGTTATTGCCGATACATATGCATCACTTTTCTGGTGTTTGGAAGCTTATTCTCACATTTATGCTAATAAGAATACTATTCAAAATATATTTGGTTAAAAAATTGAATTTTAAAATGTCTTGTGATGTAATTTATGTATAAAATATAATTTCTCTCCCATTTATAAATATTCTGAAAGAGAAATATCTACTTTTTATTTTGATGTTTAGAACATACAGTGGATCCTAAGAAAAGTACTGAAATTTGATATCATTTTTGTTACCCTAGGCTGTATATAATGCAACTCAATAAAAGTGTTTTATAAATAAATTGCAATTCTGTATATAGTAAAAACTTTACATTAATGACTAAAATTGCTCTGATTTGTTTCCATCAAAGTACAGGAATAATCAAGTACATTACATTAGTCAGTATCTTTGGCATTAATCTTCATAGCACATCTCAAAAACTACAGTTCCCATCTTTCCACAGTCATACAATCTTATATAGTTAGATTTGAATTTTGTGAGAAAACTGTAACATCATAAATGTTACATAATGGGCATCATAAAAGAAAAGAGGACACAATTATTGCTCTCCTGATCAGCACTTTTTCGTGGTACAGCTTAAAGAAAAGTACACAACACACTGTCACAGCCAGCCAAATCCTATCAACTTTCACTCGGCACTGGCAGTAAGCGGCCTGCTCACACATCCCCCACAGAGGCAACTGAAGTTGGACACAAAATTCTCACAGCTGAATTCTGTGTATCTGGGTGTAAAGTGTCTGGAATTGCATAGCATAAATAATATATCATTATTTGGAATACATGCCTTTCATGGGTGTTCTATGTCTACAACGATCTTTGTAAAGGAAACGCAAGGCATGAAATGTTGAACACATAACTAAAACAGAAAATTTTTTCATGTTATAGTGTTAATAACAAAATGTTGACGTGAAGTGTATATTGTGTGGACTGAAGTACTTTCACAAAGGTATAACAAAACAATGCTTTTATTCAAAAACATAACCGAAGAAAAAAAAAATGTTCAATTTACATGTTGCCGTCAATGTGAAAAAACTGAATCTCAAATATCAAATTGATGCAAAATAGACCTGTCTGCATGGTTGATGCAGAGGTAAGGGCTGCTGTCTCATAATCAAGAGAATGGATCGATTCAGAGTCCTTCCTGCAGTTAGCATTTTGATTAGAGAGCTGCTATTAATATTACTATTATATTTTAAAAACATACATTTGATTTGAGTCTGTAACAGCTGGTGTAAATTTATGGTAAGTGTGAAAGATATTGCTTAAGGGATATAAGCAGACATACAAACAATGGGGAATCATGGCTTCTTGTTAAATTGTTGTCACTTGTTGTTCAGTTTTACTCTTGAATAAAAACACACTTGTTTTGTTATACCTTCCAAAGTGTTTATTTTATCTTCCATTAACCAGACTTCAGTTGTGAGAATTTTGTGTCTGACTTCAGCTGCCTCGTGGGGACGGGTGAACTGGCTACCTGCTGCCAGTTCTGATTGACACACTTGCAAAGCAAAAGCACTGATGACGAGAGGTGCAAAGGAACTTAAGGTGGCTCAACAATTACAAATATTTTCATAGGCTTCAGGGATTCTAGTGTTAAGTGAATCAATTCTTTTGATTCGCTTATTTTCATTTATAGTCTGATGTATGTGGTATCAGGGAGACCCTCTGATTACATCTAATACTTATATGTGTGAATGTAAATATATAAATAATATTGATTATTAAATTATATGTGACTAGCAAAATACCCACGCCTTCAGCAGCGGCGAAGTAGTGTGTGTTACAGAAGTAATGAAAAAGAAAAGGAAACATTTTGATAATAACGTAACATGATTGTCAATGTAATTGTTTTGTCACTATTATGAGTGTTCCTGTCATATATATATATATATATATATATATATATATATATATATATATACACACCCACATATAAACATATATAGATATACATACATACATATACATACAAATGTTCTTATATACATTGTGGGCCCGACACAGACAGGCGGACATGTTGTTTTCCACCACCACACATTTATTTACAACCATATTTACAATTATAAGGACACAGTCACGTGCACCACAAACCCCAATACACAGTCCTGGCCACACAATGCCGCCTTCTCTGGGCCACCTCCAGCCCTGACTGACGGGAGACGGCCCCTTTTATCCATGTCCCAGATCAGCTCCAGGTGCTCCCGACACTCCCTGTTGGCCACGCCCAGCGTGGCGGCTGTTTTCCCAGCAGCTCACCGGGTGTCCTTTTTCTTCCCCACAGCACTTCCGGGTTGTGGTGGAAGTGCTGAGGTAACGGGTCCCCAAGGCATTGGGGCCTGGTGGTGACCACAGGCCCCTAGGGGTTGGGCTTCCATGTCCTCAACCCGTGGCTCCAAAGCAACCAGGGCGGTGGCCCCCACATTATCCAGGGTGGGCGCAGACCCACATCCGGTCCCCTCATGGCGCCCTGGCGGGTCATTGCCCCTGGCATCCCCTGACAGTGCCCCACAGCCAGCTAAGACCACTCGGGAGGAGCGACATGTCCCGCGAGGGCAGCGGGTCCTACTCCAGGACCGCCGAAGTCCGGGCCTGATCTCCAAACAGGAATAGGGCGAGAAGCTGCCTGAGCACCACCACTTGGTGCCCTCCTGTGCCTCGCAGGCTGCGCCCCTTCTACTCTTACCGCACCCCGGGCCCCTGCTCGCACCCACTCCGAGGCCTCCGCGCCCTTTGTTCAGAACCACTCGCCCCTTGCAGCCTCTTCCAGCCGTGGTGGCACCCGCACACCAGCGGAGAGATCTTTTGACAGATGGCCCGACTCCTGAGGGCAGGTCCCCAGCGAAGTGGGTCCTATTGCTTGTCCGGGGTCCGTCCCTGTAACAAAGAGAAACACAGGGGCAGAACCGCTGCCTGGGCACCCTTCCTGTGCCACGACTGTCAGCATTCCCCTCCATTCGTCACCCCCTACATACTGTCAAATAGATCTAACCACACGCCCGGGCTTCGGCCTCTATCGCTGACATCCAAGGTTCGATTCCCAAGAGGGGGTACAGTGAGTGTGTACGCCTGAGGAGCCCAGAAATAGGGCAAAACACGGTATATACCTTTTTATTATTTGACAGTAAAACTATTTCTATATATTATATATACATCGCTACATAGCCACAGCGTGTGGTTCGCCTATTTGACAGTATGTACATCGGGGTGTGTGTGTGTGTATATATATATATATATATATAGCAAAATACCCCCGCTTCACAGCAGAGAAGTAGTGAGCTACAGAAGTTATGAAAAAGAAAAAGGAAACATTTTAAAAATAACGGAACATGATTGTCAGTGTAATTGTTTTGTCACTGTTATGAGTGTTGCTGTCATCAAGGATTTGATTATCATTATTTCTTTCAATCAGGTTTGTATTTGGAGGATATGTTGTGTTCAAGTTACAGTCCGTGTTTGTCAACCGCTGTAAAGATATCAGGTTTCATTCATCGATTCCTACTTACTGCATCAATAAACAGCTCGCCTTCACACTCTGCATGCACAGGTTTTTTGTTTTTTACACACTGTCTTCCCTTAGCTGGATATTGACTTTTTCCACGTGTGCTTTGTTTCCGCAGTAGCTTCACTTATGAATATGTTTGTTCAGCGCTTTGGAACTCTTGCTTTTGTCTGTGTACTATGTTCACAGTCAGTTCACGTGAGCAGCTTCGGAGTACATGCATGATTGATTGATGTCCCGCTTTATTTAATGTTAGCTAAGACCCCGCACTTAAAAGTTTCTCTCGCAGTTTCACTGAGTTTGTCCCAAACACCACCCTGACCATCTTATCTTCGTCTGAATATTTAACGGAAGAGTGTTTCTATTGGATTGCGCTGACGGACGCCTTATATGAGCAGGCACTCAATTACGGGAGGCGTGACGGTGAGGGACGAACTCCGCCCCACACGCACCTAGCTGCAGGCTATGACGGGTATATATGTACAGAAGTAGGTTCCAGTTATGACCGCTACGTAGAATTTCAAATGAAAGCTGCCTTATTTTGTAAGTAAGCTGTAAAGAATGAGCCTGCCAAATTTCAGCCTTCTACCTACATGGGAAGTTGGAGAATTAGTAGTGAGTGAGTGAGTCAGTCAGTGAGGGCTTTGCCTTTATTAGTATAGATTAATTATATATAAATATGTAATTAATAGTACTTAAAAATGAATAATTATATATTTTAACATGATAATATGTATATCTTTGTCTTTTTACAAATACAACACGATAACATTTGATCTTAAATAATTAAAATACAACATTTCATTACTGAATCACAAGTTGATGAAAACTGTGCCACTTGTGAATCAAATGAATGTAGATTGTTAGAAAATTTCAAGGTAGTGACCTGTTCACACATCAAATAAATAGAGAGTCATGAATCTGGTAGTTCTTGTGCATGCACTTTAAACGCTAACCTGCTACAGCAAAAGAAAAATGCTGCTGATATCATACTGACATCCATGCTATATATCACTCACATTGGACTCCACTGAACTGATTCATTAGTGTTCACAAATTGATTTATATGATTCACTGGAAAGAGTCATTCAAAAAGAACAAATAGTTTGTTAATCGCCCATCAAAAGTCACCCTCCCAAAATTCAGTTTCTACTGTAATACATAGAGTATTTGAGCACTGAAAAGAGACAGCACCTTAAATTATATAGTAAATGTAATGAAATTTAATTTTAAAGTGACAGGTAATAAAAGAATACACAGCAGCAAGCAGCACACTGTGTGGTAAGGGTTTAAAACTTGAAGTGATGAAGCCCTAGTGCTAAAGAGTTTTGGTCTTGAATGAATACTGTAAAATAAAACTGTATATTTAGTTAATTATGAAGAATTTGATGCCAGTTAAATCAAAGAAGCCGAAAACAATCAAAGTTGAGGCTGAATTTAAAGGATTAATTAGAAGCAAAGTAGAAACATTCCTTTGAATAGAATACCAGTCCTTCACAAAAGCACACTCAAATAGAGGAAGCAACACTCAAGTGTTCAGCAGCATCTTAAGAAGCCATGATTTTTTTAAGAGAGCAAGCACTTTTGATGCCATATTTTTCTTACTTTTCGTCAGAAAAACTTAAGTTACTAATGTCTTATTTCATCAGGTTAAGCCATTCAAAACTTATTTCTTTATATGCAAAGGACAGATAATGCAGTGTGTTATAGTAATGCTTTTAAGTTAACACTTGGTATTTGGCCATACTGATATTACTACTTAAACTAATGCCTTCATAGAATAAGTTTAGTAATATTTCGCCATTTCACAACAAACTCTGGAATTAGGTGTACAAAAAGCTACTAAAAAAACTCAAGTAAGAAGATTTTCTAGTCAACTGACTCACCTTGGTAAAACTGGAAAATGGTCATTAAACTGGTGATGAAAGCAATGACAACAACAAAAATCAAGGAATTAAATACAGTGTATTTGACAAAACAATTACTTTAAATCAACTCCACTAAAAACACCATTTTTGTACAGATTATCTTAAAAGAAGACTTGAATCTTATCTGAAGCTTTTTCAAACTCCTGGCCACACCTACAATATGGTTCAAATAATTTTTATGATATTTTGAATGTTAATGTATTTTAAGTGTATTCTTTGAAATGTGTTTCCAGATTGTTCTGCCATTCATAAATGCTGATCACAAGTTTTGTATACATGCTGTAATGAGTCTAACCTACTGTATAACAGAAGAAAGAGTGTGGCACGAAACAAATAGTGCTGTAGGAAGTTATTTAAAAGTTATGAAATTAATTAGACTTATTGTTTTTACCATTTGATTGCACTTAACAAAGAAATACAAGAAATTGTTAATGCAAACTGGTAAAAATATAGTGCCACCTTTATGAGCATTCTCTTATAGTTTTACTGCAGTATGTCATTGTCCTCTTTTATTTGATAATTGGCTACTGAGAATAAAAAGTAAATATTTTATCTATTTCATTTTTTTAACTAGTCTGCAGTAGTTCCGTTTCCACACTCCAGATTGAATAAATACAAGGCTCACTATAAGCAACTGAACTTTTCACACCCTCAAAGCCACAGAATCAGATGGTTTGTGGTTTTTGCAGCTGGTGTACTGCACTTAAGCTAAGCAGTGTCACATGAAAAATATTTCACTCCCTGAGCCCTAAACAGAGTTAGTCATTAATGAAATACAGGCAGAAAAATGAGGTCATATGAAGTATAGATTTCAACGGCTGTACTTAAATATCTAAAAGGAATATGAAACATGAACACAAATCAGCCTCTTTCTCCCAGAACAGGAAAAAATAAAAAAGAATGTCTCTGCAAATTTTACTTGTGCTCTGCAAACATCCCTTAACCAGCAGTAAGGAATAGCATTGGTCCATATCCTTGCAGACTAAACAGTCACTTCATAGCCAAGAGAAATGAACCAAACCAAAAACCAAACATTACAGGATATCTTCTCCTAATTGGCAGCTACCTAGCCAAAGAGTGAGGCACAAAATAAAGCCAAAATGTCCGTATTAAAACTTTGTTTATAAAATAATGGTTTCTACAGAAAATTCCTTTTATTCCTTTAGTTATGTTGGGTTATAGATACTTATTTACTTTATAATCAACACCTGTCAACATCATATACTTCATTATGTTTATGAAGGCAAAAACGAAGTCCTTTAAAATTCAGTAGTAGAAAGATCAGTAAATAGAGTAATAAAGATATTTTTGGAGGGGGTGTCATTTTTGTTTTTTTTTTAATGGGCTGGATCAAAGGCTACCTGTCAGTGTGTCATACTATGTAGAGGGTGTTCTGTTTTCTTAAGTCAAAGTCATGCTCCAAGTTTTTTAACTTCAAACAAGTGAAATACCACAACATTCATAAAACAGAACTAAACCATTGGGAATAGGGGGTGGGGAAAAAAAAAACAAAAAAGGTAGCAGACCTCAACAGCAGATGGTAAAATTAACATTTCAACAGTTCTTGCCTTTCATCTGTGTCTCAACAGTACTTCTTTTTCTGGAAAAACGTAAGGGTTAGGTTTAGAGAGATGCAGAATTACATAAAGCATCTGGAAAATGGAAAAAGGAATATTGGTTATTACTCCTGGTATTCCTCCCCCATGAAAAATTAAATAGGTCTATTTTGCTAGATTTACCCCCAAGAGTACTCTGAGCCATGTTGTGGAAACATCATCTTAGTAATTTTTATGTGAAAGAATATCTGGTGATTGAAGAAAATGCTGTTTTGAAAATGTGTAAATTTGTTTTTTAGATGTCTTCCACTTCATGAATTTGCTAATCGGAATTATGTTACAGTAAGCTTATTTCAGACATTTTTTACTGCATTCTTTTTAAACTTTGAATTTTTTAAGCACTCAACTAGTAATTTTTTTTTTTTTCTTCGATGGCATACTTAATATTGATAGATGAAACATTAGTCAAATACTATACTACCATTAATTTAGGTGTGACAAAATATTATGAAAAAGGAAAAGAATGCAGGTTTGTAAATAAAAAATAGTAATTTAGACATGCATAATTGTGTCCTTTTTACCTTTTAAGTGAATAATAACAGTAATGGGGGATCCATAAATTTTGTTTAAACTATAATGGAAATTGTGCTAGTAGATTGTCTGGCCAATGAAAGGTGCAAAAACATTAGTCAATAGTGCTCCAGCAGAAAATAAACCTCTTGACACCCTGCAGTCAATTGGAACATGCAAATTTGGACTTCGGCAGTCAATCCACACTCTTGCATAACCTACAATTTCATATGCCACAGTATATCAGTATAGAATTTAAGTCTGCTGCTATGTTTTAATCCTCTTCTGTTCAGTGATTGTTTCTTTGTTTCTTCGCTTATGCTGTCTTACACCGAAGTAGACAGAAGAACTGTTTTAATTGTTTAACTGCAGTAGTGTTTTTATGTAGCTATGTTGCTATATTACTAGTGATATCAACATTAATGTTTTGTGTTACCAGTTCTTAATTTAAAAAAAATCTATATAAGTTTATATCTATCTAAGGTGGATTCACAAAGTATTCAGATCCCTTCATTTTTTTACTTTATTGTATTGTAAGTTTAGTTTTAAGCATATACAATAAACCATACTGATAAAGTAAAAACGTATTCAGGAAGACGCGAATTTATTAAACCTCAAAAACTGAAATATCTAATTTATATGAAATATTTTGACCCTCTGCTGTGGCACTCTAAATTGTGGTCGGGTGCATTCTATTTGATCATTAATATGTCCAGAATGTGATTAGAGTGTACCTGTGTTTAATTTATTTGGATATTGTTCAGAAAGGTGAACACTTTTGTAAGTAAGGTCATAAAATTCACAATGCATGTCTGGGCAAAAATCAGGTAATAAAAGTCCAAGGAACTCTCTGCAGACCTCTGTGATCAAATTGTGGTAAGACATAGATCACAGCAAGGGTATAATATCATTTCCAAAGCTTTGAGTGTTCCCAGAATCATATTTGCTTCAATAATTGTGAAATAGAAGACATTTAGCAGCACCAGGGGCCTCATGCATAACGCTGTGCATAGAATTCACACTAAAACATGGCATATGGCCAAAAATGGAAATGTGCGTACGCACAAAAAAATCCAGATGCATAAATCTGTGTGTCAGCCAACTTCCACTTTTTCCGCTTCCATAAATCCCGTCAACATGAAAAGTAACGCATATGCACGCCTTGCTGCCAAATCAGTATAAATGGCCCTTAAGCTCAGCGCTCTGTGAAAAGGCAACTGCAAAAGCATGGGGGAAATAGAAGAATTTGAGCTAATACCAAGTGTAGGTAAGGAAAACCATACTATTTGTTGGTTTAAACCATATATGTCAATATAAAGACCCATAGGCCACATCCGGCCCGGCGTACAATTCTATCCGACCCGCAAGATAATTTTCTATATCTTTTTTTAATGGGATAACACACAAACTACAAATCCCATAATACGGCGCAACAGCTGTCTTACTGAACGATTGGCTACCTGCGATCATTCTCGCACAATTACGCCAGATCAGTCAAGCGCCTGTTGATGCATACAAACCTAATTTAAAGTCAAAGCTATCCCGTAACAATGGCCAAGAGAAAAGTTGATTCTGAAAACGGAGCTTTTCAAAACCGGTGGGAGGCTTGAGTATGTGTTTGCTGTCATTACCTGTACCGGTGTATCTTATTTGTGGAGGTAATGTGGCTGTAATTAAGGAATATAATCTAAGACTGCAGTACAAGACAAAACATCAGGAAAAGTTGAAAAACCTGAGTGAAAAGCAGAAGCTACAGAAGGTAGACGAAGTTAGAGGAATCTGACATCACAGCAGACGTTTTTCACCAAAGCAAAATCACAAAGTGAAGCTGCTGTGAAAGTAAGTTTTATTGTGGCAGAGGAGATAGCCAAATCAGCCTGGCCATTTACTGAGGGAGAGTTTCTGAAGCACTGCATGATGAAAGTTTGCAACGTCTTGTGTCCAGACAAAAAGCAGGTGTTTGCAAATGTAAGCCTTAGCAGAAATACGGTTGTTGATTGGGTTTGTGAGATGTCCACTGATTTGAAAACACAGTTGATTGAAAGAAGCAAAGACTTTATTGCATTCTCCATTGCTGTGGATGAAAATACTGACACAATTGACACTGCACAGCTGGCTATCTTCATTCGTGGAGTGGACTCTAGTTTGTTGGACTGAAGAAATATTGGACATTAAATTGATGCATGGGACAATGACAGGTAAAGGCATTTTTGAAAATGTATGTCAAAGTATAACCAACATGAAACTGACTTGGGACAAACTTGTTGGACTTACAACAGATGGAACAGGAAGGATGCGGTTAAAGATGCAGAAGGTGAACTGTACTGGTGAGTTGACAGCATATCACTGCATCATATACCAGGAAATGCTGTGCGGTAAAGTCCTAAAAATGGAACACATAATGAGCACTGTGATGCAAACCGTAAACTTTATCAGAGCCAAAGGTTTAAATCAACTCCAATTCCAGTCTTTTTTGCAGGACATAAATTCAGAGTTTGATGACATCCCTTATCATACAGAGGGAAAAAGTTCTCAATAGAGTTTTTGAACTTGGCGAGGAAATCTGTCAGTTCATGGACAGTAAAGGAAAAGACTCCACAGTTCTGCGGGATGAAAAGTGGAAATGTGAGTTTGTGTTTCTAGTTGACATAACAGCTCATTTCAGCGTCTTAAACCTTCAGCTCCAAAGACGGGACTGCATGATCACTGATATGAATGATGCAGTGATGGCATTTCACCTGAAGCTGCATTTATGGGAAACATAAATGCACCAATGCAACTTGTCTCACTTTCCATTGTCAAGTAATGTTGAACGAAGTCAGCGCCACGGTGTTCCCAAATGCACACTTTGCTGATAAACTGTGTGCACTTCGCGACTGAGTTTGCATGCATGCTTTGGTGAATTTGAAGCACAGAAAATAATTTCACCTGCTTCGCCACCCATTTGCTGTTGACGCTGAAACTGCACCTGTACAGATTCAGATGGAGCTGATAGAGCTGCAGTGTAATGAGACACTAAAGGCAAAGTACAACACTGTGGGCCCGACAGTTCATTCGCTTCATTCCTGAAGCAATGCCCCAGCTTTGTCTACATGCTGCTCGAACCTTTGTGTATGTTTTGTAGCACATATCTGCATGAGAAGCTGTTCTCTGTGATGAAGATTAACAAAACATCACATAGGAGTCGCCGCTGATGAACACCTGCAGTCCATCCTGAGAATCTCCACAATACAGAACCTAACCCCAAACATAAACTTATTGCCAAAAAAAGATGCCGAGCATCCAGCTCTGACAAAATGGCATAAGAGCATATAAAATGCAAATTTCGATTTGTTATTATTTTCACTTTTACTTAAGAGCAACAATTTTATCTATATTTTCAGTTTTTGCAGCATTTTAATATTTTGAATCTTTATAATTTTGACAGGAGATACTTATATAAAGAGTAAAATATTTTAAGTTATTTGAACTTTTAAGTTTATTTATTTTGGAATAATATTGTATCCTGTCTGTTTAGAAGATCAGGGATTTCCAAACATTGTCATCTAATTAACAAAGATTAAATTTATGATGCTTGCTTTGAGTTTGAACTGTCTAGAGATTGTTTTCAACTACAAAGCTGTCAATAATTGCAAACTAAGTGCTGGTAATTTTAAAATATTACAGACATATAGCTTCCTTTGAATTGCCACTTAACAGCAAAACATGAATGATGTCTTTTTTTAAAGACTCTATATTTGGGCAGCAAAATCTGTTGACTATAGTCTGTGAATGTACAACTCCACTTAAATGAAACAAAAAATATAAAGTCTAAATAAAGTCTAACTACCGCTGCTTGTTGCAAAATGGATCAGATTCTGGCTGCAAACCTCAACATTTAGTTGAAGATACAGGTCTGCAAGACATCATTCAGTGGTTTCTGACAATCTTACATATTACCATCACATGGGACACTCATGTCATATATCAAGTATTTATATGAAAGACACAAGTCTTTGTAGTTTGAGCTGGTAAGCAGCTATACAGCAATAACATTAACAGAAGACTACTGGACATCACTGAGCCACCTTGGTTAAACATGGAATTAATTGTGGGCTATGTTACAATTAGTCATGATTAAAAATTGTAATTGTTTGATAGCCCTAAATGTAAATGTGTATGTGCCTTGATGATTTTGCTTTTGTTCTTGGAGGAATAGTGGTTTTAAGTGTGATGGAACATACTCCAGCAGGCAAGACATCTGGTCCCTCTCAGACATTATAGCTAATGTAGCAAGTTTTGACTATTTGATATTAATCGTAATATTCATGAAAAATGTTTTGAATTTAGATAAGACAGTATGTGAATTTTCTAAAATGTTATTTTAAGACACATATAACTAGTAATAGACAAATTACAAAGGGAATGATGACCATAATTTGTTAATTAATATGTAATATGTAACTTCTAAAATGGCCTTACCTAGCATCAGTGTTCTAATTAGCAAATGATTCTATGTAAATTACTTTTTCAGTGACTGGAAAATAATCAAGAAAAAATAATGGTGGTGTTTGTTTAAATCGTAATGATTTTCTCTTATACTTTTGTAAAGGGATGCACTTGATTAAGCCAATATTAAGTATATGCATGCATATTCCACCAGTGCAAACAACAGTAAACTAGTTCACACATATGTACCCATTCAGAAGCCCAGAAGCAATCTACTCCATGGTAATTATACATGGCTTTAATGAATGTTTGAGCTTTAACAAGCAAGACAATGTTCTTTGAATGACCTTATTACTAAGAAGAAAATTGACTTAGTTGAAATGTCCCTACCAAACTTGAACTGCTTTCTGTCAGTCCTTGTAGGGAAAAAGGGTGGTGTGTTATCTAACATGTTTTCTAAATGTTTTTGTAAAGAAATTAATTTGGGGAGTTTTTACTACTTTTGAATACCTGGCTGTATCTATTAATCATAATATTTAATAGATAGTCAGAACCTCATTGCTCACTTTTCAAAGTGATGGCAATGTAAAAGTATGGTCAGCCATTTCTCCTAAACTGAAGGTATCGCAGGCATAGCTCCTGTAAAAGTCATTAAAAGTGAAATAAAGTTAAAGTGCACTGAAAATCAAGTTGTATGTAACAGAAAAGAGTATGCTGCAAGGCAAAATGGAGGTGGAGGAAAACTATATTAACAGTTAATTATGAAATTTAAAGGAAGATTAGAATTATAGTATCTCGAGTTACAGCGCATCATTTATTCCACC
Organism: Polypterus senegalus; assembly: GCF_016835505.1. Taxonomy (NCBI): domain Eukaryota; kingdom Metazoa; phylum Chordata; class Cladistia; order Polypteriformes; family Polypteridae; genus Polypterus; species Polypterus senegalus. The sequence continues at coordinate 66,990 of NW_024382203.1, forward strand.
TTTTGTTATGTTACAGCCTTGTGGTGGGTGATGCGCTGTGAATACTTTCCGGATGCACTGTAAATACAAAGCAGTAGTGCATTCTGGAGTGACGCTGTTATTTTAGTAAAAGCATAAATGATAGAGTAATGTTTTCATCATCTAGTAAATCTAGCACCAACCATAATCTCTGTAAATCTGAGTAGAAAAAGTGGAAGGATTTTGCTGCATTTTTATAATGAATAAGTAGATAACCTTTTGGTTTAGTTTACTATAAATGACATTAACAGAGCATATTGATCTGTCTCCCACTAGATCTTGTAATTTAACCTGCTTTACTAACATTAACTTAGATTAATTCATAAAATAATAATTAGCCTTAAACCATTCATACCTGTTCTTGATCCAGTTCCATCAAGTGCCTTCAAAGGGAATTACTAATGCTAACTGATGATGCATTAAATATTGTAAGCTGTTCACTAGCCTTTGGTATTTTCCCAGATTTATTTAAAACTTCAGCAGTTGCTTCTGATCAAGAAACAAAAGAGGGCCCCCCTGTCCAAGATGATTTTAGTCTCATCACTGATATTCTTTTTTTAGCCTTGAATTGACTGTCTTTATCATCATAGCTGAGAGGAAGAGACCACATAAGCTTGTAGCAATGCATCATTCAATTTATCACTAGCCCTTTGAATTTAAAAAATGTCTTTGAACTCAGTATAATCTCATTTTAGAATGGTTTTCCCCATTGCTCCCTTTGCAGTAAGGGGAAACCTGTCGCTTCGGGCCCCCCCTGCGTGGAGTTTGCATGTTCTCCTGTGTCTACATGAGTTTCTCCGGGTGCTCCAAGTTCCCCCCACAGTCCAAAGATATGCAGGTTAGGTGCTTTGGGTATTCTAAATTGTCCCTAGTGTGTCTTGGGGTGTGTGTGTGTGTGTTCTGCGGTTGGGCTGCTGCTGCCCAGGATTTGCCTCTTGCACCCTGTGCTGGCTGGGATTGGTTCCAGCAGACCCCTGCCCCCGGACCCCTGTGTTATTATATAGCAGGTTGGAAAATGACTGACTGACTTTTCCCCTTTGCTATGATATATATATTTTTACATAAGTAAAATGTTCTTGCAGTCATGACACACATTTATGTTTAACAGAGTATTTTTAGGGAGACTTTTCACCTGGTTTATCCTCGTAGGTAACAGTCCTCCTGTTGGTCAGAGCAAGAGTACCATTCCTTTTGCTGTTTAAATCGAGATTCTAATTTGAGAGCAGCATTCAATTGGTTTTAGAAATGGTATCCGTGAACACCCAATTGTTCTAACCCATATTTAACCCAAATTTGTCGTTGTTTCCAGACAGGTATACAAGGTCTGACACAAAAAAAAAGGATTAACTCTATAGCTTGGGAAACCAAGTGTGGTAGGGAGAAAACCGATGGTATGGAAAAGTTCTAACTTGTTACATTGAAAAAGGCTCAACTCAATCACTCCAAAGAGTGGACGCTGTTCACATATAGGATATTTTCACCCCACATTTGGAAAATGTTGGGGTGCAAAGTGAACGGGGAGTTAACATCAGGTTTCTTGTGAAATTGAAGAAAACAAAGGAAACTTCAATTATTGACTTAGGCTTACAGTGAAGAGCACATGACTGGGGGCGTGTTTTTGAATGACACAAGTCGGTGTTCAAAGGAACCCATTTTTGTTGGTAGAAGATGTGAAGCAAAAATGATATCCTCAACAGATCAGAAATGATCTGTGGAATTGCTTTGATCAATGTGTCAACTCAGAAGTGAACTACCTTGAAGATGATCACAGTTAATTTTCTTAATTTGTTAAATAAAGAGTTACAGGCATGGTCTCGTTTTGTTTTTTTTTTTGTGTTGAACCTTGTATTGTCACCTGGAACAGCAAGACTTGTTATACCTTAACAGACTAAAATCAGGAAAGTATTTGTGCAAATGTATGTTATCCAAAGTATTATTGATTTAATGAGAATTACAAAGAGAAATGAAATACTATATTAGTTAAATAATTTGTTTTATAAATCTTCTTTTTAAAACTAAAGATCACTTCTGCTAAGCCATGGCCTCTGTGGTCCGTCTATATCTTAGACATCAATAAAAATAAGTTATGTGAGATACACTAAGGGTTTTTGTTCGATGCTGCATTAGCATACATCAGTTTTTCTAGGTCTGTATACACATTTGATGTTTTCTACAATTAGTGATAGTGGATTGGTTATTGTGCTCGTTTTTTCAATGAATAGGATTCCTGTTTAGTGGTAATGTTTGTAATGAAATACTAAATAGATATTGCTTAGTCTTTGCCTGAGGATTACTGCATAGTCAGAGAAATCCACTCTGGTTTTTTAAAAATCAGTGTGAGTTTTTAAACAAATAAATGAGTTGATTTCACATATCGTAAACTGCTTTAGCCCAATCATTAATGCTGCATGTGAATTTATTCAGTGGTTAAGTGGTCAAGTTCATTTTCATCTGTAACTGCAAGCCCCAAAAGTAGAGAAAACTGAATCACTCAATTTATGTCCCTGTTGGGCTGATAGAATAAATTAATTTATGTGGATGGATGGATGAATATATACAGCACAGGCAAAAGTTTGACACACCTCCTGGTTTTATTTCAGGTGACTACCTGTTGAAGCTCCTCGAGAGAATGCCAAGAGGTGCAAAGCAGTAATCAGAGAAAAGGGTGGCTATTTTGAAGAAACTAGAATATAAAACATGTGTCAGTTATTTCACCTTTTTGTTAAGTACATAACTCCACAAATTCTGGATGTTTTCAGACAGAAAATCAAAAAGTACAAGTAACTGATACACTATTTGTCCAACTATTTGAACTTGGGAGTCTGAAGCTGTGAAGCAGTAGCACACTGACCGCTGCTTCATGGTGCCTCCTTTTTAGCCCTCTCTCTGAAAACAGCATTAACTGCATTAACTACACCAAACATGCGTAAATATAAATGTTAGGATTCCTTTGGGAAGAGTGCAGTGCCAAGACTCTAATCTGCTTATTGAAGTATTGAATGCATTCAGTTAAGTTGAGACTTAAATATAACAAGTCCATCCAGACGATAATTAAATCATTCAAGAGGGAAATACTGATAATCAAGTACAAAGCAATGTAGTCAATGTTTAGATTTTAGTTTCACCTGCCCCATGTACCATATCTACACTGGAAAACAGATTACACTGAGAGACAGATCCAGAGAAGATAGCATCAAATCCAGAAGATACAAGCTTTGCCAAGAAGGCTTAAGAGAAGAAGTGCATACATGCAAGGTTCAATTAAACTAGTACTATTGAAATGAGTGCACTATCTTCTGTAAGAGCAGTACAACTAGAAATAAAATTTCTTTTAAAAGTTTAATAAATATTCACATTTGAAATGCACTGCAGATATCACTTCATATAAAGTATGTCATTACCAAATAATTGTTGTTGTCTCAAAACAAATAAACAGAAATGTTGATGGTCCATGATGTTAAACAACAAAAGGATAAACCGGTATGAAAAGTAAATGGCTTTATTTTTCTGTGATATTAGTGATAAAAGTTAATTTCCTTAGAAATTCAAGTCAATATAACATGCATTTAAAGAACTTCATTTGAAATCTCTTAAACTGCTTAATATTTTCATTTATATCAAAACAACCCGGGTGAAAAATATTTGTAATTTTGAGGCAATCATCTAAATACGTAAAAAAGTATTATCGTTAACTTTTCAGATTATTATGAATTAAATAACTGAATTTATATTTTTCAAATCTAATTTCAGTGAGAAAATCTATGTTGAAAAGTTTGAAAATAAAACAAAATGTACCAGTTTGAGACAAACTCGTGTAGTATTTCTGACAGCTTTACTCAAGTTTGCCTGGCATTAACGGGTGTTATCATTTTGTCAGTAAACATTAATAAAGTCCATGTTTATGTTACTATTTCATAATCATTTTTTAGTAAAACATATTATGAATATGTTAAGATGAATATAAGTCACAATGACCAAACATCTTGTAGCTCTTTGTTTCATCTAAGAAATTTTTTTCACTCTTAAAACATTTTTTCTTTTTTTTTCTTTTACTTTATTTACTATACCCAGCAAGTGAGCATTAGTGGAAAGCTGATACAGTAATTTTGAAGCAGGAGTTGAAGCAGAAAAGAAGATGGATGTTTGTCATTGAACCTTACTGAATCTAAACAAAGAAAGGATTACTAATAGTCTTGCTATGCATTTGAAGTACAGTCTGCTTTTTTGTTTGGGGAGGTGAATGGCTTATGTGTTTTTAAATGTTTCAACAGCAGCAGTTTTATTTCTTCATGGGTACTTTTAAACTGTCAGAAAGGACATCGCTTTCTTATTCTGTGCCAGAGAATCCAACATAACGGGAAAAAACATTAGTAAGAAGTTGTAGGTGCCAGGTTCATTTTGAAAAAGTTAAAAGACAGAAGACACAGGAATAGTGCATTGTTTGCCTTGGCAAAATGACAGTAGAATGCCATGAGAATGTAATTTGTTGGCATTTAGGCTACCTAAAAAATGTTTTGTTTTACTATTGCTTTGCTGAAAAAAGTTTCTCTTACATTATGTTCAAAAAGAGTGTTATACATGTTTCTGTAAAATACCTGCCACAATTGCTTATGCTTTTGAGAAAATACTGATACTAATAGAGTTAGTCAACTAGCATTTACTTTTGTTAGATACAAAATTATCAGAAAATGCACATATAAACATTTGATTGCTAAAATATGGAAATGCTAAATATTTTATGGATTTTCTAATTTTGCACTAAAGATGTTTATAATTGTTTTTTAAAAGGTTTAAAGAACCTCTCAGAAGACCTGCAGAGAATCTGAAACAAAAAAGTTATATCTTAAAATTTTTGATGCTGATATGTTTTTAATGTAACAAACCCCCCATAGAACGATAATCGGGCCCTTTTTAAAAGATTTTAACACAGGGGAAAAAAATAAACATTTGAAAATCCGTAATTTAATAAACCACCAAGAAAAGTAACATTGCAAAATGCCCCCACGAACCAACATACAATTTTTTTGGGACTAAAAACCGGGGGGCCAGCCTTCTCCTTCCAAAGGGGGGTTAAACGGGCCATTCGGGCCGACTCCCCGCTTTAGGCCCCCCCCCAACTCCCCACCTGATGCTTTCATCTGTGTACAGTCCAACGCACCCGTGAGTCCGTTGATGTTAATTTTCCCAAAAACCGCCCATGGTTTTCCCCGTGATGTTTCATTGTTCTTTTGTTCCGGGGGTTTTTATATATAATCCACCAGCCACCCGCGAGGGGGGGGGGGCTGGGGCGGGTTTTAAAAAGGGGGAGAGAAATCCGGGGGCGATGACCCCTACGATGAGAATTTTCGGGGGAAAAATTTCAAGCCCGGGGTTCCCTCCGTGGGGTTCAACGGACCGCCCCGCGGGGGGGTAGACCAAAGTTTATCCATTCGTGTAGCGGCGGCAGCACCCGGGCATACAAGTGCATCCGCTTTTCAATCTCACTTTGGGTGAAAGCCAGTTGTCTTCTAAGAATTTTGCGCTAACCGCTGTTGGGTTGGGGAACCATTTTTGGGAGGTGGGAGTCTCGTTTTTTTTGGAAATATCCCGCCAAATCGCCCACCAACTAAGAACGCCACCACAAACCCCCAGAATCGAGAAAAAGCTATCAATCTGTCAATCCCTCCGGTCCGGGCCCGGGTTTGGGTTTTCCCGTGTTGTCAAATGAAAAAGGGTTTCCCCCGGTGGTGCCCTTCCCTCAATTCCTTTAAGTTTCAGCTTTTTAAACCCTACTGGCCCTGAATCCAAAGACTTTGGTTACCGGGTTCGCCCCCTTGGGACCCCCAGGGGGAAGCAGGTGAGCGGTAATGAAAAAAGGCACAGGGCTTATTTTTTTAAAGACCTTCCCATTGGGTTTTTAAAAAATGCCGGGCGAACCAACACACAATCGTCCGGGGCGAGAGGGTGGAAGGGAGGAGAAGAGAAGGACATCCACTCCGCCCCCCCGCATGCTAGTCTGCTGATTTCTCATTCGTAGATGCTTATCGGGCCCCCCTTCAACTAGTCCCAGTGTTTGTTTTGTCAGTCCAGGCACCTGTGCCCAAAGGACTTTTCTTGCTCTGTGCAGTTTTCCCCTTTTATATGTAATCCCGCCCCAAACCCCGGGGGAGCGAGGGGGGAGGGGGGTGTACAAAGTGGAGCATCAAGAAACGCATGTTTTGCGTTTTAGTTGTGTATGTAGCTTTAAAACAGTTTGCCGGGGTGCACGGTCGCGGCAACAAAAAACTCGTTTTTAAAAGACTGCTTACTTTATTGTGTTTTAACCTCATTTTAAAGGAATTTTTTTGGACCCCAGGGGATACCCCTAAACCGTTTTTCCGCTGATATGGGGTTCACCCCCGGGAGAAAAATGCCTGTATTAACGTCGCGGGGTGGGCTGCATGTTGCCTCACAGCAATATAAAGGCCATTTTTCTGTGTCATCGGGCCCGAGTTGGGGGGGGTTTTTTGGGTTGTCGCATATCTAATGGGCTTGGGGTTGGTGGGGGGTCTTTCCGGGCGCCATAGGTGTCTAACTTTCGGGGTTATGAATCCACCCCCCCTTCCCGGGGTTTCCATGGTGTTTTTCCTTAGTAAAAAATTTTAGATATGTCGTTTTCCTTTTACCCATTATTTTGCTACATTAATAAAAATGTGTTTTTTTCATCATGAACTCTGTCAACAAAATGATGGGAAATTTCTTTTATTCTTCAACAAGTTAGATGCCATTTTATTTGCCCCTTTTTTTAATTTTATGATGCCAGCATTATAATGTTGAAATGTTAAAAACTTTTCACTTGCTGAAAATGAAAGTAAAAACAAACAGTTTTATCTTCACTTGTGATTTAAAAGAATTTTTTAAATAATATTTTGTTACTCAAAAAGGGGAAACTTTCAACCCATTTTCTTTTTTTTTCTCACCAGTTGATATTTTGTAGAAAAATGTGTTGAACATATTAGAATGACTTTAAGATATAAAAACTACTATATTAAGCTATTTTCCAAAGAAATAAATTCATATAATTTGACTGATATGCATTCATTTACTGGGCAGGTGACCACAAATACTTTTGTTATGTAGATTTGGATGCCAAAACATGTAGGTTCCAAAGTAATTTTCATTTCCCCAGTAACAAAAATGCTAAAAACCCACAGTTACTGCACTGATGAGTAACTTTATGGACATGCAGGTGCCAGTCAAAAAATTAGAATATCATGACAAAGTTGATTTATTTCAGTAATTCCATTCAAAAAATGAAACTTGTATATTAGATTCATTCATTACACACAAACTGATGATTTCAAATGTTTATTTTTAATTGTGATGATTATAACTGACAACTAATGAAAGTCCCAAATTCAGCATCTCGGAAAATTAGAATATTGTGAAAAGGTTCATATTGAAGAACCTGGTGCCACACTCTAATCAGCTAATTAGCTCAAAAAACCTGCAAAAGCCTTTAAATGGTCTCTCAGTCTAGTTCTTTTAGGCTACACAATCATGGGGAAGGCTGCTGACTTGACAGTTGTCCAAAAGACCCCATTGACCCGAAAGGGAGGGAAGACAAAAAAGGTCATTCAAAGAGGTCTGATCACAGAGCTCTGTTTCCAAGCACAAAGGGGGAAGGAAGGACAAGAGGGGTAAAAAGTGACAATAGGGATAACGACCTGAAAAAAAGGGAAAAAAAACCAAAAAACTGGGGGGGAGATTCACAAAGAGGGATGCAGCGGGAGCTGCTTTAAGAACCCCCACCAAACAAAAAGGGGGTTTAGTGTACCTTGTGTCAACCCTTTGAAAAGAGACAGACGAAGCCCCCCCTGGGAAAAGAAAAAACCGGTTAGGGGTCCAAAGTTATGTTCTCTGATGAAGAAAATTTTTAAATTTTCCCGGAAACGTTCAGACTGGGGAAAGGGGAGAGGAAGAACACGCTTTTTGGGAGGTCCAGTGAAATTTTTAGCCGGAGGTTTGCAGGTCATCTGGGTGTTGGTCCATTGTGTTTTCTGAGGTCCGGTCAACGCGGGTACCAGGAATTTTTAACCCATTCTTCCTGCTGCTGACGAACTTATGGAGATGCAGATTTTTTTTAAAGGACCGGGGCACCGACAAAGTTTAGTACCGGTTTTTGGGCCAGATCCTGGGTTTTTTCACCAGCAAACTCACCTGACCTAAACCAAATAGAAAAAACAGGAGGTGAAGAGGGAGATGCAATACGCCAGACCCAAAAGAAAAAATGAAGGCCATATCAGAGAACGGGCTCTCATAACACCTGAGGTGGGACGATCGACTATGCCACGGTTTTCGTAATCCGGAAAGGAGCCCAATAAATATTGAGTGTGTAATTTGCTTTTCATGTTCTTTTCAGTTCCAACATTTTAAACATAAAAGGCATAAAAAATAAAAAAACATTTTAAAAAAAGTGAGTTCAAAAGTTTTTTAAAAAAATTATAAAAGAAAATGGGGGTTAAAAAAACAAATAAAAACCAACTAAAAATTCAGAGGTTAAAACTTTTTTCGGGAGAGCTTAAAACCCAAAACAAAAGTTCGGTGTTTTTTTCTGTTAGATCCACCGTTATCCCAGGGCAGAAAGGGAGCCCGCGGGATGCCAGACCAGATGCAACTTGAGGACCCCACCACCCCCTCCCGACGGGAAGGACGGTTCGGGGCTCGTGTTTTCACCGGTCACCCCGCATCTGGTCCCCAGGGAGCAACATCAACCAAACGCCGGGGTTTGGGGGCCCAAACCCCAGCCCCAGCTGCCCAGGGCCGATCGGTGTCCCACACGCCCCCTTTGTTTCTCCCCCCCGCCCTCACTACCCCCTACAACTTCCGTTTTTCCCTTTTCCCTTTTTTTCCTCATCCCTTTTTTTCCCCAACCCCCCCTTTTTTTAAAAACGGGGCCACAGCGGGCAGTTAGCCACGGATACGGGGGCAGCTCACCTGTGAAAGGGGTGAGAAACCCCCCTTGGGATCGCCCCGCGCCCACTATGGCCCAACGCCCCCCGATATTTATTTAAAACAATGGCTTTTGCTCAACAGTGTGGACCCAAAACCCACGGGGACGATACAGACATTGTTTTAGTTGTTACTGATTGGTGTACAGTTTCACATTGGGGATTGGGGATTTGTTGTTTTGCAGAACTTAATTAGACAAAATTTTTAGAAATTGTTAAAAAAAAGGTAGGATTTAATCCTTACATCTGAAAGAGAATTGATGTCACCCAAAAATTAAACATTCTAAACGTAGTTTTTTGAGATTTAAAAAAAAAATTTGATAACTTTGCTGCAAATCAAAAAACCGAATACAAATTCATCTACAAATTCCCACAACCAAACAAGCATTCAATGTATAAATTGACTTTTACAAATAGATGCCCCTATGTTTTGACAACCCTTCCCATGAAAAAAAAAAAAAAAAATTCTAAATTGTTAGGTATATGAAAATGAAAAAATCTGAAAGAAGGTTTAAAATTTTTAAAACCAAAAATAAATATGCAATTTTAGTAAAGTAACTTTTCAAACTTTCTGACCCTGCTATACGCCCAACTAAATGTTTAAAAATGGGATAAGAAAAAAAAAAAAACTAGTTAATAGAAAGCAGATATTTTTTATTTAGAACTATTTATACGTTTTGACCCTTGACAAAAAATTACTAAATTTTTCAGAGTAAATTTTTAAAAATATGTTGAATTTTTTTTTTTTAAAAAATGACAATCGTTCAGTTTTTGAGGGGATATCCCCTAACTCATGGAAAATGTTTTTGTCTAAAACCCATCATGCTAAAAAATACTCATTTTACCTATTGTGAAGGGTCCCGGCACAGACAGGGGATTTTTTAGACACCACCAATTATTTAAAAAATTTTTTACAAAATACCAAGCCCCCAAACAATTCACAAAGACCCAGTCACGACAAAACCCCAAATACCCAATGTCCCACAATCCCTTTCCCCGGCCGCCCACTCTTCAAGCTTGCCCTACCCCACCCGACCCCAGCCCGGGGAATGACGGAGACGGTTTTTGAAGGACCCGATGACCCCCAGGTGCCTGCATTTTTCTGCCACGCCCAGCGCTGGAGGTCCGTCCCCCCGCCGCCCCCCGGCACCGCCCGTTTCCCCCAGCATTTTCCTGGTGGGGAGGGGGGGAAACAACCTCACAGGGGGCCCCTGGGGGTGGCCACGGGCCCCCGGGAAGAGCCCAAGCCCTGCCCCTGGCCCCCAAAAAAACCCCGGGAAGGCCCCCCAGTGACCCAGGCCGGGGTTTGACCCTTCCGTCCTCCCACCCCCGCCGCTACCCCCGGGCATCCCTGACAGTGCCCCACAGCCAGCGAAGACCACTGGGGGGGCGCCCCGCCCCCCGGGGGGGGCCCAGAGCTCCCGGGCCCCACTGGGGACAGCCGTCCGCCCGACTTAGGGGGACAGGGGGGAGACACAATCCAGACACCAACCCATGGGATCCCGTCCCTCGCATTGTGCCCCCTTTTCCCGCCCCCCGGGCCCTTAGGAACCCCCGGGGCCCTCCCCCCCCTTTTTTCGGAGCCATGCCCGGGCTTTTCCACCCCAACCGGCCCCGACAGAAAAACCCTTTCTGCAGACGCCCCGACATCAGGGGCTTTTCCGCCACGGCTTTCCCTTAACTCCCCCGGACCCCTCCAAAGAGAACACAGGGGGAGAACCGCTGCCAGCACCCAGCTCGGGGGCCCCGACGGCGCTCTCCAAACCCCACCCGCACTTGCCTGATCGGCACCCCCCTCCGCCGTTGGGGCCCTCTCGACGATGGAGCGCCGGGACCGCCCGCCTTTCCGCCGCCCTTCCCCCTTTTCCCAGAGGGAGCCAGCCACACGCAACCGCAACGCGTTCACCTTATCGGGAATCGGGACCCACCCCTTTTTCCCCCTTTTGCTTGGGACGCCCTGACGGGTTTTAGACTCCTTTTGGAATAAAAGGGGCCTGTCCCGCCTGGGGCCAAGGGCGAAGACCCAGCCAACTCGGGCGGAGGGCGCGGGCCCGCACTTAGCAGCCCGGGCCCCTTTAGGGCCCCACGGGCCCCGCCGATGGCCCGGGGGGCCAAATTTCCGTCGGAGGGTGGGACTGAACTGATTGTCTTCCAGCCTTTTTCGCAGACCTATATGCTTTTTCGGATGGCAACCGGCCCCCCGATTTCTCCCGGGGGAGATTCCAGCTGCCTCCCCTTTTAATGAACGTTCAGGCCCGGGGGCCCTCTATACCAGCACTCAGCCCGGGGGGCACATAGCACCACCGCCGGGCGGGTAAAGGGCGCCCAGCCCGCCAAAACAGCCGAAAGACAGGGAAATTAACCACGCTGAGCCCCTTTACTGTGGGCCCACCCCCACTTCCTGGGGCCTTTCCTCCGCCCAACCCCCCTGCCTGATGGACATTCCTGGTCCCGCCCTTTAGCACGGGGGGCACGCAAGACAAATCCCCAATCGCGCCCTGTGGGGGGGGACCCCTGGGATCTTGGTCCCCCCGCGGGCGCGCGTTTGCCGGGGAGCCTTGGTTGCCAGGGCCCGAAAGGAGCGCCCCCTCCTTCGCAGCCCCCAGGTGCCGCGGGCCGGAGCCCCGAACCAGCATGCGCCCCCCCTGACGCGATCCTGGGGGTCCCTGCCTGAAAAAAACACGCCCCCCCCTAAGGGCCGGGCCGAAAGGGAGGAACTACCCCCCGGGCCGGCCATACCCAGGAAAGCCTCGGCGGGGGCTCCGACGATGCCGCCCCCGCCCAGCAACGGGGCCTGGCTGGAGACCGGGGGACTTTTTCCCAATGCACCCCCCCGCCGCTTTGGAATAACGGCCTCCCGGATCCCTGGCGGCCGGGGCTTTACCGCTGGCCGGGCCCCAGCACCGGGTAGGGTTCCCTGCTGCACCCGGGCCCCACAAAATTTTTTTTGACAGGTCTCCCCCTTTTTAACAGGCGGAGCATCCTGCCCACCACGAGATGTGAACGACCGGAAGACAGGGGCATGTTGTTATGACACCACCACACGATTTACAAATTATTTAAATATTTCACCAAGACCCCAAACAATTCACAAAAACTCAGTCACGGAAAAACCCCAAATACCCAACCCCAATGCCTTTGGGGCCCCCCACTCTTCACAGCTCCCCTACCTCCACCCGACTCCCAGCCCCGAATGACGGGGGAGGGCCCTTTAGAAGGACCCGATGAGCCCCAGGTGCCCCCCCCTTGGGGCCCCGCCCCGCCGGGGGGAAGTGTCGGCCGTCCTCCCGGCCCCCCGGCACCGCCCCCGCCTTCCCCCCGCACTCCTGGTGTGGCAGGGTTAAACAAATTTACATTGGGCCTGGGGTGGCCACGGGCCCCACAGGGAAGAGCTTCCAAGCCCTTTTACCGGGCCCCCAAAAAAACCCGGGAAAGGCCACCCAGTGATTCGGCCGGGCCTGACCCCCTTTCCTCCCTCCTCGCCCCGCCGGGGCATGCCCCCGGCATCCCTGACACTATGTATAAAACTGTCTATACTATGAATAATGGATAATATAGATACATACTTGTATAAAGTATGCTACAAAACAAATCTACTTAAGTCTTACAGTCATTCAAATGTTGAAAGAAAAAAGAAACTGGAAACAGAAGTTGATTATAGTAATATTTTAAAAAGGAGTATTTAGATCGTGAGTTACTAATTTCTTTAGTTTTTCAATTCCTTATTATATTTCCTAGTACGTTCAAGTTTAAGATTCTTTATTTGTCAATAGTAAAATACTCAAGGCTCAGAGAATGAGAAGTAGTGTTAAATAAGTTATGAAAAAGAAAAGGAAACATTTTAAAAATAACGAATATGATTGTCAGTGTAATTGTTTTGTCACTGTTATGAGTGTTGCTGTCATCAAGGATTTGATTATCATTATTTCTTTCACTCAGGTTCGTATTTGGAGAACGTGTTGTGTTCAAGTTACATTCCATGTTTGTCAACCGTTGTAAAGATAACAGGTTTCATTCATCGAAGTGTTCACTACCCAAATCGCTACTCATGAATCTAAGATGTTTAACAGGCATTCCTGGTATTAAGTTGTGGTATTTCCTGCGAGTATTTAGTGACAGCGTCTCTATGAATCTATGAACTTGTGGATTTGCCTGCAAGTATTCAGCGGAGCTTCTCTATTAAATTGTGGATTTGCCTCAGACTAGCGACAGCATGTCTATTAACTTGTGGATTTTTCTACGAGTATTTAGCGACAGCGTTTCTATGAACTTGTGGATTTGCCTGCGAGTATTTAGCGACAGTGTGTCTGTTAACTTGTGGATTTTTCTAGAAGTATTTGTTGGCAGCGTCACGAAGTTGTTTCTGTTTAGCTGCACCAGAAAATGTACCACAACGTCTAATACGCCTCCTTTTTACTGTTTTCTCATAGCTTGGATTGCTGCTGTCATAATCAGTTTGAGTTTCATGGTTTGTTTCACGTTAGTATTGGCAGGACTTGTGTTGATGTGACATTTGACATCTGTCAAGCGCTGAAGCATACAACGCTTCATTGATAACTTCGCATCGTAATAAACGAGCAATAAAACAGCGGAAAAGCCATGGATTAAATAAAAAGACTGCAGTGACACGTGAATACCGGGGCGAAGCAAAGAAGGGAATGAAGAGACTGGAGCGACGGACGGCCTTATATGGCCAGGCAGTCAATTACGTGGAGGTGTGGGATGGGGATGCAACGCCACCTCACATGGTGACCGAGCTGCAGGCTATGGACGATATATACGTAAGTAGGATTCAATTATGACCGATTACTGAGAATTTCAAATTAAACCTGCTTAATTTTTGTAAAACCTGTAAGGAATGAGTCTGCTAATATTCAGCCTTCCACCTACACAGGAAGTTGGAGAATTAGTGATGAGTGAGTGAGTCGGGTCAGTCAAGTAGTGAGGCTTTGCCTTTTATTAGTACAGAAGAGTTAAACAAGTGCAGATTTAGTAAAATGTACATTGAATTGGCCCATGAGACTGTGCAAAAATTTAAACAGATAAAATAAATTAAATTAAACTCATTGATGTCATCTGCACATGACCGGAACATCTCCCGGCCTGTGCCATTGAGCGTGCCCTGGCCTGTAGTTAGGCTTCTGGTTGTGCAAACCAGTGCTTTACTACCTCAGACTGGGGCTTCCTGATTAAATTTTTGTTTGTATTCTAGCATGAGGAAAACTGATCTGATTTCCCAAACACAGTAGTGCAAACAGCTTTGTAGCTGTGCTTGTACAGTATGCAACAGTGATCCAGTGCGCTAGCTTCTGTGATACTACATTTACAGTTGTGCTTGAAAGTTTGTGAACCCTTTAGAATTGTCTATATTTCTGCATAAATATGACCTTAAAAATCATCAGATTTTCAATCAATTAAAAGTAGAGAGAAACCAGTTAAACAAATGATACAAAAATATTATACTTGGTCATTTATTTATTGAGGAAAATGATCGAATATTACATATTTGTGGAGTGGCAAAAGCACTAGGATTAGCAGTTTGAAGGTGAAATTAGAGTCGGTGTTTTCAATCAATGGGGTGACAATCAGGTGTGAGGGGCACCCTGTGTTATTTAAAGAACAGGGATCTATCAAAGTCTGCTCTTCACAACACATGTTTGTGGAAGTGTATCATGGCACGAATTAAAGGAGATTTCTGAGGAGCTCAGAAAAAGTTGTTGATGCTCATCAGGCTGGAAAATGTTACAAAACCATCTCCAAAGAGTTTTGACTCCACCAATCCAGAGTCAGACAAATTGTATACAAATGGAGGAAAATTTAAGACCATTGTTACCTCCCCCGGAGTGGTCGACCAACAAAGATCACCCAAGAGCAAGGCGTGTAATCAGTAGGCGAGGTCACAAAGGACCCCAGGGTAACTTCTAATGTTCATGTTCATGAGTCCACCATCAGGAGATCACTGAACAACAATGGTGTGGATGGCAGGGTTGCAAGGAGAAAGTCACGGCTCTCAAAAAAAAAAAAAAAATTGCTGCTCATCTGTAGTTTGCTAAAGATCACATGGACAAAAACCAGAAGGCTATTGAAGAATGTTGAGACCAAATAGAAATTTTGGTTTAAATGAAAGCATTATGTTTGGAGAAAGGAAAACACTGCATTCCAGCATAAGAACCTTATCCCATCTGTGAAACATGGTGGTGGTATTATCATGGTTTGGGCCTGTTGTGCTGCATCTGGGCCAGGACGGCTTGCCTTCATTGATGGAACAACGAATTCTGAATTATACAGTATCAGAGAATTCTAAAGGAAAATGTCAGGAAATCTGTCCATGAACTGAATCTCAAGAAGGGTCATGCAAAACACCCTAAACACAAGTAATTCTACCAAATAATCAAAGTTTAAACATTATTGCAGAGTGCAA